>NC_091747.1:56499936-56567436 GCF_043380555.1 Nothobranchius furzeri
TGTCGTAATTGCCCTAATGGTGCTAAACCAGTGTCTCTACAAACACAGAGTGTCTTGATTGGCATGATCTAAACTTAGCCGAGCCAAAGGTAGACCTGCTGAGGCTACAATGGAGTGTGGCTACACCAATCTGTAGATAAGAATATTTAGCTAATGCTAAGATTGGGCTAGATTGCTAAGCTAAAACAGGGCAGCGACATCATTTATCAAATCTTGCAACATTAAAATCACTAGAAAATACATTCAAATGTCTCTTTGCAAAATTCATCATCAACTGAAATTATTATTTTAGGTCAAAACATGGTAAATATTTTCTGGATAGCCTATGGTTCACAGCTTGTGAGCTATTGTGTCAGAGAAACACCTGTACAGCCGAGTAAAAATAATCTGTACCCTACAGCCAAAATGTCAATATGCAGGTTTTTTTCTACATTAAATAAAAACAAATAAAATACTGATATATTTGGTTGCTTCAGGGGAAGAAACTTTACAAAGATGGCATATTTGACAGTATCTTCCTTATATTTTGAGACTGTATTTTTTCGCTGTTTCAGCTTTAGAGAAGTTATTTGTGAAAGGAGCATGAATAAATAAAAAACCAAACACAAATTCCCAAGTTTAAGATTTTCAGGAAGCCTCACAAACCTGCAATAGGTTTACAGAAGAATGGGTGTTGTATTTTCAGTGGACAAGCTTTATGATAAACTGACCACATCAACCTATAAGACTCGGGCGCCCCTGAGTTCTAAACACATAACCTTGTTAAACAGGCCCTCGACTAGGCCTGGCTGACCGAAACCCATCTCTGAAACCTTGTTATTACTGCTCTGATGCACAGTCCAGCTCGCTCAGGCTACATTCTGCAGCTAAATGATGTCGCATGACAATCCTGATGATTAGAAACCTTTCTTTTTTAAATATGAGTGTGGATCTGTGTTCCTGATCTCTGCCGCTCAGATGGAAACATAATGCAATTTGCCACCTGTTACAAGTGCTGTGGCTTTATGAAAGCACCGCTTTGCTTCCTCCTGTCATTTGTCTGACAGGACAGAGGTCATCCTTTGATGCTTGAGTCCAGGTAGACAGGATACTCATTTCATATAAAATGGAGGAATTAAAACCTGATGGCAAATCGGCACAGGGTTTAAATGCTGAGGTCAGTAAAGTTAAAAATACAGACTTAATTAATGAACACTGGAGTTCACAAAGTTTCAGTGACCCTACCAAAAGGAAATTGCATTTTAAATTTAAAGCTAAAACAATGAAAAGAAATAAGAAAATCTAAAACGTGTGTAAGCTAGTTTAGGTTCTAGTGCAGGGTTCTGCAAAGCCCCATTCCCACCTGTACCGGGTCGGCTCGGGCCGGGTAGCATAGGTTGTTTACATATCTGGGTGGCCTGGAATTTTCCCGGGCCAACCAAGGCTCATTCTCGGCCCTCTTCCCGAGGGGTACTGCTTCAGGCCGACCAGGGCCAACACGCCCACTGCTGACAGCAAATTCACACCTTCCATTAGAGCAAGCCTCTGATTGGTGGGTAGAATCAGCCCACATGGGCTTAAGGCAAGGATGTGTGGAATCAACCGGGCCAGGCTGGGGCCGACTGGGGCTACCCGGCCTGGGCCGACCCGGTACAGGTGGGAATGGGGCTCAAGAGAGCAAATCTTTGATACAGAGCCACATTTACTGGATGCAGACCCAAAAAATATTGGTTGCATAAAATTTGAATTTTTGTTGTTGTTTATTCTCTCTCTCCGTCACATACACTCACTGGCCACTTTATGTTTATTTATTTGGCAGACCAAAGAGACTCTGAATGCACAACACGTCGAACCTTGAAGCAGATGGGCGACGGCAGAAGACCACACCGGGTACCACTCCTGTCAGCTAAGAACAGGAAACTGAGGCTACAGTTCGCACAGGCTCATCAAAATTGTGCAATACAAGATTGGAAACCAATCTGCTGCGGTTGTGTGATGTTATCATGCCATAGAACAAAATCTCTGAGGACTGTTTCCAGTACCTTGTTGAATCTATGCCAAGGTGTACCCAATAATGTGGCCAGTGAGTGTGTATGCCATCCTGTGCACAAGAGTCTAATCCAGTTTTTGTGTTTTCATACCACACACACACGCGTGCACGCGTGTGTGTTTGGAATGAAAGCTTTTATTATTATCACTTATTTAATATTAACAAGCCTCAAATTGACAGAACATTATGAGTGACATGTAGACACATGATGTGCTCTTTGGGGTATCAAGCTCTTTAACTTTTTCTTCTTTCTGAGTCGTAATTGCAACAAAATACCCAGAAATTTATGAATTAAAAAAAACGAACACTTCCCCTTTAGATCACACGTTTTAGCGTTGCAGTAACTGATTGGGTACAATAGCTGTCAATCATGACTTTCTCATTTGCCATTGGTTAATTCTGTTTAAGAGGCGGGGCAAGATTGTGCAATCCAGGAAAACAAATAATCCGCATTTTAGCTGGGAAGGCAGCTTGCTTTCGATATTAACGTGCAGAGAAATGGGTAAATATGCATTTTATACGTTACACAGAACACAAAAACATGCATACGTGTTTCCAGCATTGTGTTAATGTTGCAGTTATCCATAATGCGTCTCCGTTCGTTGTGTTTTATTATTGGTAGACCTCGCGCTGCTCCACTCACCTCCAAGTACTGAGGTTTATCTGTGTTTTCCGCCTCTATGCTGCATTTAACGTCCCAACAAGTGCTGAAATCCTGACTCTGCGTTTATTACGTGTACCACACAGTCTAATCGATATGAATAAGCATTAATTTTGTGCGTTAAGGTATAAATATTGAAACTTTTATTAGGACCATTGTCTCCATGACGAGTGTGTCCTGCTCCCAATCATAAAATTCCCATTATTCCCTGAAATAATCAGGCCTGGAGATTAAAGCCGTCTGCACTGTGTTTCAAGGCAAAGTTGATCTTATTGATTTTCAGGAAACTACTCACTGATTTCTCTAAACCTACACACCACCCCTCTGGTCTCATCTGTGTTGGTTCTCTCTCTCTTTCGGTGTTGGCTGTATGCTCCTAAACTCTGCCAAAACCAAATCCCCACCACGATTATCACATAATGCTCTTGAATTATTATCAAATAGGACGGATTAGGTTTTAATGTTAACCGATTGGCAGAAGAAACTAAATAAAGTACATAACTTGGCTGTGAGATATTTATGTTCCTGATTGTAGATCTGAAGGTTTTGGTTGATAAAGATTGTTTTTTTTAATTGTATGGTTGTTTCATAATCCTTGTTTAATCTGGGTATTTTATTTGTTTGTGTGTGACTGCAGCCACAAGGGCATTTTTTAACATTTCCAGATAAAATAAAGCGATAGTGGCATTAAAACTGTTCTAGGAAAATAGTCTTTTTTTTAATTGAATTTGTATCATAAAAAAGGACACAGGTTTACAGTATGATAAGGTACACTGAGACCTGTTGAAACTAAACTTGGCCAATTACAATTTATCTCAAAAGTATAAACTATATGTTTTCCTCATCTGCTGTGACTGGTGTGAATTAGAATCCTGGAAAACCATCCTATATATGAATGAGTCTAGACATGGCCCATTGGAAAAGGTCAGTCCCGAGGCAGAATCTACCATCGTCTTTCAAACTGTCTCCACATGTTATTGGACGTTGAACATGGCTTACTCACCACTACGGATATCGTTCTGCTCTATCTGCTCAAGAAAAGCCCAAGTCCAAAGTTTCAAATGAGCCAACACCATCTTACCCCGGGTTTCCACCGGAGCCGTCAGCAGCACGTTACTGCAGCAGCACGTCTTGCTCGCGTAAGCTGCTGCTTGGCCCTTCCCACGAGACGCGAAGCAGCAGGGGAGCAGCTGTCACCGACCGAGCACGAAGTCACACGAGTGACTTTGTCAGTAAACACAACAACAAGCAGGAGAAAACTACAACATGGTTTGTGTTTTATGTTCTGTCCGTTTTATAATCGCCAGTACGGACCTGAAAAACAAAGGAGGCCGCTAGCTAGGTGATAACTTCTCACGGGGACGCACAGTTAGTAACCTTTTTTAAAAGTAAAGCGACCAGAAAGCAGTACGTTCTTTATTCTGAAAATCTCAGTAGCTTCTCTCCATTTCCGCGTCCAATTTCCTGTCTTTCCTTCCCCAAAAATGTCGAACTTGACCCGTTTCAGAGGTGTCGCGCGTAGAAAATAGAACCGGCGCGTTAAGGCTGCGACATGCTGCTCCTGAGACGCGGCCGACTCGCGCTGCTGACGGCTCCAGTGGAAAAGGTTCTGTTGACCACAGCGGTTCCTATCAGCAGCTATGACGTGCTGCTGCAGTAACGCGCTGCTGATGGCTCCCGTGGAAAGCCAGGGTTAGTTGTTTTGCTCCGTCGCAACATCCCACCCACCAAAGCAATAGAGCAGTGTGATTGGCACGCCACCAAACTGCCCTGACCAGTCTTTGTATTTGTTTAGGTGTTGTTTTGGTGGGTGTAACATCTTTACACCATGCACTCCCCTCCTGTCCAAAAATATCGCTGCAAATTAATTTAAAGTTCAATTCTGGAGTTTATCCCATTTCATGATTTATGTAGAATTCTTTGAAATCCATGAAAGTGATTATCTTAACATGTACTGTGATATAATGTAGGTAATACGACTTTTTTGTTTGTTTTTTGACCAAGCCTATCCTCCGTCCTGTAGAGCCCCATGTGTTTTCAACTGAGCGCCGTTCTGCATTAACCAATATTGTTAAACGACCGCTAGATGTCAATCACAGAGTGTGCATGAGCGTTTGAGGACGTACCTAGACTGATGCAGAGTTGGCGACCTTTCTTGTGAACAAGTGAGACTTTCGTGAGCAGTTTCCTGCTCCTCCGCCCTGCTGGTTAAAAGTGGAATTACACCTATTTAAACAAACCCTGCTGTAGCTAGCGCTAACAATGAGCCAACACTAACATGAGCCAACTAATACTAAAATAAACAATGAAGTAAAAAGATCCACAGTTATGGACCAAATATATTGCGTACAAGTCCAGTAGTAGCAACAAAGCCAGGTCACCATCAGTCTGTGATTTTGTAGTCTCCTTTAGCTTCCTCAAACTAGTGCAGTCCTCGTCGATGTTCACTCTGGTTTTAGTTCTTTGCTTCGCCTCCAAAGACGTTGCATTCTGTCTTTTACTTCCAGGCTCCACTATGATGCCAACAAAAAAAGCAAACTTATTTTTTTCTTATGCTTTATATTGACGATTGTCGAACTGAAAGTGCTAACTGCTAGCATTAAAGTTAACATTGGTAAAGCGGGTAAAAAGCAACCCCTTGGACACCTGCCCGCTCCACAAAACTGTCAAGTGCAGTTTTTGGTCAGCAGAGTGGTGTCAGATATGAAACTGGTCAAGTTTCTAACTCAACAATCACTGAGATCAATGTTAAAGCTCTAGCTTAAAGTTTAAAACACTTTTTAGTGTTACTTTAAGTCAGAGAGGAAACATTTTTAAGTGCATTTAAGAAAGTACTTTACTGGGATAGTAGGTGTCATTTGATTGCTAATGTTATGTCATTTTGGTACTGTTTTACATCATATTTCAGTTCAAATTTCAGACATTTATGTTGAGAAATTAAATGAAACATAATTTAAATAAATTTCCTGTAACTTCAGTTTATCGGAATCGTGCATGTCACCTGAAAGCTATTTATCTGTTCAACAAAAATCGTCACTTAAAATGTCCAATTTGAGTTGAATAATGAAACGTATCTTAAAACGTTTAACTGACAAACTTGCATTTTTTATCCTGCTGTAGCCTTTAAATCTGCTAGGGACTAGACAAAAGCAGCCTTCTGGTAGTCTAGACATTTGTTTACCCCTAAACAAAAGTAAATCACTGAAAATATGTTTGTTCTTCATCGTTCCTAAGCTTTTCATGCTTAAGGAGAAATTAGGAAGAAATTACGCTGGTCAGATGTTCCGTGGAATGACATTTTATTTGCATGAATTGTTCCGATTGAATCTGAACGACACAAATCCAGTTCTGGCGTTTATTAGCTGCAATGCTTTTTCCTCCACATTCATTGTGCTTTGCTTCTCTTTAATGTTTCATGACTTTAAGTTGCTTTCTGCAAACTCTTTCACTTACTACTCATACGGTTTTAGCATACTCAACCTTCGTACTCATGAAATCAATTAATTCTTTTAAATAATTTACCTCCTGCCCAAACCAAATAAGGAGAGCACATTTTTGTGTGTCGGTGTATGCTTCTGACTGATGTGGTTTTTGTGTGTGTGTGTGTGTGTGTGTGTGTTCGGGCATTAACTTGGCTTTCGCCCCATGGCTCCGAGGAGTCGAGCGTGATTAGAGAAAGGGGAGCCTTGATAAAGCATTAGTGTGTGATGCACACACAGCCAGAAGACCCCCCTTTGCATCTGCACACATTCATTTTTCATGAAACAGACTCATAACAATTAGTCTGGTTACCGCCTGGGTGATCTTAGCGTCCGTGTAATTCCCCTTGCCTGCTGTATGACATCACTCCCTTAAAAGTTTTAAATCAGACGTCCTCATCCTTTTTCATAGTGAGGACATTAGCAGGCCTCGACTAATAGGCTTTACTTGTTCTTGGCGAAAGAAGGACAATAAAAAGAGTGAGTTCAAGAAAAAGAAATGTAGTGTTCTCCCTAGCTCCTACACAAATGAATGTACTCGAACCAGAGAAGAAGCGTACAGCTGCGATTCAGCGTGCTTTGGCGATGCGTAGCTTATTTCGATCTTCGAGCATCATGAAAAGCCAAGTGAACATTTCAGTACAATTTTGGCCATGAATTATGCTAACAACCATAGATAAGTGCTTAGTAATTTAAGCATTACAATACATAACAACCTGAATTAAGACTGTTGGATTCATTGTGTCCAGAGGCGTGGAATAATGGCCCTGCAAGTGGCTTCGTAGCATTTCTGCTGCAGAAAAAACAAAATGCAGTTCCCCTGAGATGCTCCATCTCAAACTACCCCCACCCCCTTCACCACCACCCTGTCTCCCGTCCCCTGCCCTAAACACCCTGCTCTCCTCCCTAGACACCAAAGCCAAGGTCAAGAAAAAACTGCGGTCTTCATCCGTCTATAGGCTATTCCCTGGATGCCCGCACCTCAGCGTGGCCGAGGTGTGTGTGTGCGCTTCAGGAATGTTCACTCCTCCTTTGTTGTGACCATCAGTCTCAAGGTCAGCTCCCAGGGAGGGGTTTGAGCTTATCTGTGTTTCCCCTCCCCTTTTTTTCACCTTAGTTATCTTTCCAGCCTTTTTCTTTTTTGCCTCACTGTATCACTAAATGATAACTCGGAGCTCCCAGCTGGCGGTTTCATGACGCGTTGTCTGACGTGTCTGCCTCTTTGTCTGTCTGCCTGTCTGTCTTTCTGCAGGCTAGCTGCCATAACAGCCCATTGTCTAGCTTTCAGAGGACCCATTTCTGCTCCGAGGCTTTAGGCTGATGCTTTGTATGCTTTTGTAGCCTCGGCTCTTCGTCAGTGGCCATGGCCCCCATTTGCCTTGAAGCTGTGTTACAGTTGGTTTCATGTTAGATTGGACATTTTCGTTGTTGTTTTCTGTAAGCTGTGGCAGTCAGCCTCGAGTCAGTGAGCTATCTTTGTCTGAAGATGCACAAGCTAATGGAACTAGATTGAAATCAACTCATCTGACCTGAATCAAAATACCCTTTAGTATTTCCTTTAATATTTTATGTTTTAACTGCTTTAATAAAGCATCGCGGCTTCTTTATTTTCTGTAGATTTTTAACAAGGACCTATAATGCACTTTCTGATTCTGGTTGTCAACAACCAGCTAAATCAGTTGTTTTTTCTTTGGGGGGGGGGCACACATTTGTTAACTGTCACAATCAGGGGGTGCCCAATTCTGGCCCCAGAGATGCCCTAAGCAAGGGGTAGATAACTTCCTTCCCTGGGGGCCGGTATCCATCATATTTTAGGTGCCTCCCTGCTTCGGCACACCTGATTTCACTCAGCAGGGAATTGACAGTTTCTGGAGAGCGTGATGAGCTAATGAACTGGCAAATTGACTATTTGGTAGCAAGGAAACAACTAAAACATGCTGGATGCCGTCAATCCCTGCCCTAGGCTGTATGTTTTGTTGTTTCTCTGGTCCAGCACACCTGGTTTGATTCAGCAGGTGGTGAACTGACATCTGCAGAGCTTTATGGTCTTCCGAAAAGGCAATTGATCATTGAATAGAGTTTGTTGGAGCAGGGAAACAACTAAAACATACTGGACAGTTGTAGGGCTGCAACGATTCGTCAACATTGTCGACAAATATCGACAACAGAAATAGTCGACAATGAATTTCATTGTCGACGTTGTCGCCAGACGTGTTTTTTCTGACCGAGTGAGGCATCTCACTTCATTACAATCTCTGCCGAGAGTCGCACACGCGCAATAGCTTCTCTGCTGAGCGCCAACTAACAGAAATGGCGGGGTCCAACACAGCAGCTACGCGTACCAAAGCATCTAAAATTTGAGAGCATTCTAGCCTGGATTTGGCGAATAAAAAGATTATCTGCATCATTTGCAAATAGGGTTGTCACAGTGTGAAAATTTAACCTCACAGTTATTGTGACCAAAATTACCACGGTTTTCGGCATTATCGCGGTATTTTTTTAAACGTGCTACATTTTCACACAATTACATAAACCCTGTATGTCAGGAAACATTGTCCTCAGTTTGTGTCTAAATTTTGCCTAAAATGTGTTATTTTGTAATTATGTTGTTTATTTGTTTACATTTTTTCCCTTTAGTCTTTGAAATACCAAAACTTGCCCCTAACTTCTTATTTTTTGTCTGTTTGATGTCATCATTTAAAAAATATTAGATCAGATGATACTCAGTACTCAAGTAGCCTTCTAATCAGATACTTTTTCACCCTTGCTTAAGTAATAAACCCTATATCAGGAAAATATATTAAATTCATAATTATTCTCGGAGAGAGACCAACTCTTATCTGCCCCTGGGAGCCCCGTAATGCATAGCGTCATTTCAACATGGGGGTGTCCGCGACACGGTTTATATGCAGGTAGCGGCGCTGCGGCTGCTTTATATAGCGACTCGTTGCATTGTCCCTCCACCCAAATCCTCGGATCACGCATTTTAGCTAAAACGCTAACATTAGCTTGCCTTGCGTTGACTGTAGAGTTGTGGGTGATGGTCACGCAGATGTGTCATGAGATTTGAAACGTTGCTGCCTTTCACAGACACTTTTTCTGCACGTGCTGCAAACAGGATAGCCGCCTTCCATCAACTGTCCCTCGGCATTCTTCAAATATCTAAAAAATGCCCGTACTTCCCACTTTGTCTTCTTTGAGGGATGATAAATGTCCCGAGCGCTGCCGTCTCCTCCTTTGGCCATTATTTCAGCTTTAGCTTCAAGAAAGTTTGGGTTGTAAACAACAAAGTGCGCATGTGCCGCCGGCAACTTCAGCAGATGATACGGTGGCTGGTAAGGGTCACCACGCCTACACCGCAGCCACGGTAACCCCGAGATTATATCGTTTTTTTAAAACAAGACGGTTATTATTATTGTCAACTTTTTTACCGGGGTTCACCACTACACCGGTTACCGTGACAACCCTATTTGCAAAGCAGACCTCACGTATCACGGCAGCACCTCGGTGATGCATGAACACTTAACGAGAAAGCACGTCGGACAGTTGAATGAAACAGAGTCTGACTCACCTCGGTAAGATTTAAATAACACAAAAGCCAACCGTCACCTTATCGTGGTGGAGGAGTTTGAGTGCCCTAATGATCCTAGGAGCTATGTTGGCTGGGGCACTTAGTGCCCCTGGTAGGGTCTCCCATGACAAATTGGTCTTAGGTGAAGGGTGAGACAAAGAACGGTTCGAAGGATCTTTCATGGCGGTTAAAATGAAGAGTCGGAGTACCCGGCCCGGAGGGTTACCGGGGTCCCACCCTGGAGCCAGGCCTGGGGTTGGGGCCCGTGAGCGAGCGCCTGGTGGCCGGGCTTTCGCCCATGGGGCCCGGCCGGGCCCAGCCCGAACCGGATACATGGGCTCGTCCAACTGTGGACCCACCACCCGCAGGAGGAACATGAAGGGTCCGGTGCAATGCGAATCGGGTGGCAGACCAAGGCGGGAGCCTTGGCGGTCCAATCCCCGGACAAGAAAACTAGTTTTTGGGACATGGAACGTCACCTCGCTGGCGGGGAAGGAGCCGGAGCTTGTGGCAGAGGTTGAGCGGTACCGGCTAGATATAGTCGGACTCACCTCGACACATTGCATTGGCTCTGGAACCCGAGACCTGGAGAGGGGTTGGACACTCTACTTTGCTGGAGTTGCTCCGGGTGAGAGGCGGAGGGCTGGGGTTGGCTTTTTGTTAGCTCCGAGACTCTCTGCCTGTGTGTTGGGGTTTACCCCGGGGGACAAGAGGGTAGCTTCCTTGCGCCTTCGGGTCGGGGAACGGGTCCTGACTGTTGTTTGTGCTTATGGGCCAAATATCAGTTCAGAGTACCCACCCTTTTTGGAGTCCCTGGGACGAGTGCTAGATAGTGCTCCATCAGGGGACTCCATTGTCCTGCTGGGGGACTTCAATGCTCACGTGGGCAATGACAGCTTGACCTGGAGGGGTGTGATTGGGAGGAACGGCCCACCTAATCTGAACTCGAGCGGTGTTTTGTTATTGGACTTCTGTGCAAGCCGCAGTTTGGCCATAACGAACACCATGTTCGAACATAAGGATGCCCACCGGTACACTTGGTACCAGGGCAGCCTAGGTCACAGGTCGATGATAGATTTTGTAGTCGTATCATCTGACCTGCGGCCGTATGTTTTGGACACCCGAGTGAAGAGAGGGGCGGAGCTGTCAACTGATCACCACCTGGTGGTGAGTTGGATCAGATGGCAAGGGAACATGCCGCGTAGACCTGGCAGACCCAAACGCATAGTGAGGGTCTGCTGGGAACGCCTGGCAGAAGAACCTGTCAAGACGGTCTTCAACTCCCACCTCCGGCAGAGCTTTGACCACGTCCCGAGAGCAGTGGGGGACATTGAGTCCGAGTGGGCCTTGTTCCACTCTGCGATTGTCGAGGCGGCTGTTGCTAGCTGTGGCCGTAAGGTGGCCGGTGCCAGTCGTGGTGGCAACCCCCGTACCCGCTGGTGGACACCAGAGGTTCGGGGAGCCGTCAGGCTGAAGAAGGAGGCCTACAGGGCGTGGCTGGTCTGTGGGTCTCCGGAGGCAGCAGACAGGTACCGGATAGCCAAGCGGGGTGCAGCAGTGGCAGTTGCCGAGGCAAAATCTCGGACGTGGGAGGAGTTTGGTGAGGCCATGGAGAAAGACTATCGATCGGCTCCAAAGAGGTTCTGGCAAACTGTCCGGCGCCTCAGGAGAGGAAGGCAGCAACTCGCTCACACTGTTTACAGTGGGGATGGGGAGCTGCTGACGTCAACTGAGGCTATAGTCGGACGGTGGAAGGAATACTTTGAGGAGCTCCTCAATCCCACCAATGCGCATTCCGAGGAGGAACCAGAGCTGGGAGGCCTGGGGATGGACTGTCCGATCTCGGGGGCAGAAGTTGCTGAGGTAGTCAAACAACTACACAGCGGCGGAGCCCCGGGGGCGGATGAGGTTCGTCCTGGGTATCTCAAGGCTATGGATGTTGTAGGGCTGTCATGGTTGACACGTCTCTACAACATTGCGTGGTCATCGGGGGCAGTTCCTAGGGAGTGGCAGACCGGGGTGGTGGTCCCCATCTTTAAGAAGGGTGACCTGAGGGTGTGTTCCAACTATAGGGGGATCACACTCCTCAGCCTCCCTGGAAAGGTCTACGCCAAGGTACTGGAGAGGAGGGTCCGATCGATAGTTGAATCTCAGATAGAGGAGGAGCAATGTGGTTTTCGTCCTGGCCGTGGAACTGTGGACCAGCTCTATACCCTTGCAAGGGTGATGGAGGGGGCATGGGAGTTTGCCCAACCAATCCACATGTGTTTTGTGGATTTGGAGAAGGCTTATGACCGTGTCCCCAGGGGCACCCTGTGGGGGACACTCCAGGAGTATGGGGTGGGTGGCTTTCTGTTAAGGGCCATTCAGTCCCTTTACCAGAGGAGCGTGAGTTTGGTCCGCATAGCCGGTAGTAAGTCGGACCTGTTCCCAGTGAGGGTTGGACTCCGCCAGGGCTGCCCTTTGTCACCGGTTCTGTTCATCACTTTTATGGACAGAATTTCTAGACGCAGCCGTGGTGTGGAGTGTGTCGAGTTTGGTGGCAGGAGAATCTCATCTCTGCTTTTTGCGGATGATGTGGTCCTCCTAGCTTCATCCAGCTCTGACCTTCAGCTCTTGCTGGGTAGGTTCGCGGCCGAATGTGAAGCGGCTGGGATGAGGATCAGCACCTCCAAATCTGAGACCATGGTTCTCGACCGGAAAAGGGTGGCTTGCCACCTCCGGGTCGGGGGAGAGGTCCTACCTCAAGTGGAGGAGTTTAAGTATCTCGGGGTCTTGTTCACGAGTGAGGGTAGGAGGGATCGGGAGATCGACAGGCGGATTGGTTCGGCGTCTGCAGTGATGCGGACGCTGAGCCGATCTGTCGTGGGGAAGAGGGAGCTGAGCCAGAAAGCCAGGCTCTCGATTTACCGGTCGATCTACGTCCCAATCCTCACCTATGGTCATGAGCTTTGGGTAATGACCGAAAGAACGAGATCGCGGATACAAGCGGCCGAAATGAGTTTCCTCCGTAGGGTGGCCGGGCTCAGCCTTAGAGATAGGGTGAGGAGCTCGGACATTCGGGAGGGACTCGGAGTAGAACCGCTGCTCCTCCGGATCGAAAGGAGCCAGTTGAGGTGGTTTGGGCATCTGGTCAGGATGCCTCCTGGACGCCTCCCCGGGGAGGTGTTTCGGGCATGTCCTGCCGGCAGAAGGCCCCCGGGTCGACCCAGGACACGTTGGAGAGGTTACATCTCCAATCTGGTCCGGGAACGCCTTGGGGTCCTGCCGGAGGAGCTGGTGGACAAGGCCGGGGAGAGGACGGCCTGGAGCTCCCTAGTTGGGATGCTGCCCCCGCGACCCGGACCCGGATAAGCGGAGGAAGACGAGACGAGACGAGAGACAAAAGCCAATATGTTTTATTTTGGATGTACATTTTTTAAACTTATTTTTGCTTTTTAAAAAGATTTAACGTTATGCCCGACTGTGCCTGACAAAAGTATTTGAATTTTATTTATGCATTTATGTCTATACTGACAGAGCACTGTACCTAATTGGTGTTAGACAGGATATTTTTATTTACTGTTAGCATGAATTGGCCTTTCAGCAGCAAAGTTCAATAAAATATTCATTTTCCATTGAAGTACCCATCTTTCTTGTGTTTATTATCATTTTTCACATAATTAAAGCAATCTCATCCTAAATTTAAGAAAAATTGAATAATTTTCCGATTAGTCGAATTATCGTTTCAATAGTCAGTGACTAGTCGACTATTAAAATAGTCGTTAGTTGCAGCCATACTGGACAGTGTCCCTCTAGAACCAGGAGTGGACATCCCTGGTCTAGATGTATGTAAATGTAAAGCAGTGGTTCCTGACCTTGCTGGCACCACAGCTCATGCATAACAAAATACAATAAACTTCATAACATAAACTTTTATTGTTACACCTACAGTCATTGGCCACACAGTTAGGTGTACCTGTTGAAATGCTTAGAAGCTGCTGATCTGCCCGGATTTTTATCAACTGTCTCTGGTGGTTTAGAGAGAATGGTCCCAAAAAAAGGAGATGATATCTACTGAGTGTGATTGAAAATGTCTTCTGATGTGAGAGGTCAGAGAATGAGCAGGATGGTTTGAGATAATAGAAAAGCAACTTTTGCTCCAAGAACCATTCATTGGAACCGAGGTCTGCAGAATAGTGTCTCTGAACCACAACATGTTGAACCTAAAGAAGGTGGACTCCAGCAGCAGAAGACCACACTGGGTGTCACAAGTGTCACCTAATAGGATACTGAGGCTACAAATCAGAAAACCTCACTGGGCAGCATCCAGGAGGCTTCCTAGTCAAATGCCCGAGCCACAAAGTTCAGATAATCTGAAACTGGTTTCTTGAACATGACAATGAGTTCACTGGGCTTCATGGATGTGCTATCATATTAGTATATACTAGGGCTGCACAATATATCGAAAAATTATCATCATCGGGATAACAGGACGTGCGATAGGCCCATCGCAAAGCACGTCAAAAACAGCGATAAATGTTTGGTTCAACATTTCCATCCGTGTCATACATCGACTTTTTGTAAAACAGCTCTGTTTTTTACGCGGAAGTATTATTTGACCAATCAAATGTAGCCCATCTGATATGCGGCCAATCAGATGGGTCCATTCACGTAATACGCCCGCCCCCTACGTAGACCCTTAGGATGGAAAGCAAACCCGAACTGAGTTAGCGGCGCCGTTCCCTTGTTCGTCATGCTGGCTCAGAGCAACGAACGCACTTTGTGCTGAGGTTTCTGGAATCAGCGCTGCTTTCAAACGTGAACGTTGAGTCCGCTCGGTGTCGTTAATAATTTTTACCGGGCTGACTCCGACACGTGCCGGTGAGCCAACCTACCTCCATGTCGCTAGTGTTCCACCGGGTGGTGATGTTAGCCCCAGGCTCCGGTTAGCTTCCAGCTAAAAGGCTACAGCACTCTCCTCCCAGTCCCACCCTGCTAAAGAGGGCCTGGAAAAGTTCCCCCACACATCAAAGTGATTTTTCATTTATGATCTTTTATAACCTCGTTAATCAGGATAGTTGATTTGCTGCTGCACATAAACTGTCAGTCAGAAGCTCAGCTAGCCGGTTATCTTAAGAGGAGCTAGTTCAATTTGTTAGCTTGTTATCAGAATCATAGTTGCAGTTTCATCATCTGAGCTGCTTTTTAAGATCTAGGTAAACTCGTTCAGTTTGGGGTTAAAAACAAACGTTTTCACATGTTTTCCATGTAGTTTGTTTGCCAGTTCCTCTTCTGAAAGGTAGACAATTGTTTTTCCCTCAGAAAATCTTAATATTCTCCTAGTTTGGCCCAGCAATCATAACCACATAAGTGGAGAAAATGTTCAGTAGCAATGAGAGAATTTGCTGTTGCATTTAACTGATGTTGACTATTAATTAATATTTAAACTTATTTTAAGAATTTTTTTTTTTTTGATTAAATCAAAAAACCCTGGTAAGGGATGCTTTTCTGTATTTGGAGCATCAGAAAAAGTTTTATGGTGGAGGTGATGTTTTAAAGTCACTGAGAAACTGCATGCACGCAGTTTGTTGTTTTGCTGCTAATACAGTAGCAGGTGCAGCTGCATATTTTTTCAATAAAAAGGTTCTGTTGTAATGGATTTCATGCATTAGTTTTTGTTTGCTTTGAGCCCAGAGCAGACATCACACGCCAGACGACATCAACACTGCATACTTTAGTATTTGTTCATTTATCGTGGGTAATATCGATATCGCAATATTAAGCACCGTTATCGAATATCGCAGGTTTTCCTAATACCGTGCAGCCCTCGTATATACCAGAACCTCCCAGAAAAGTGACCAGTGTGTGTGTGTTAAAACACTGCAGACTAGTGTGTATTAAACGGTTCATTTCTGAAACGTTTGTATTGTTTGAGGCAGTCTGACTACTGGCCCTTGGCTCGTGGTTTTAGTACCACTGCCTTTAAAGAAAAACCTTTTGTCTCTTGAAATTGTAACTCTTTTTGTTTGCCAACTGTCTGCCCTCTAAAACACACACACACACACACACACCTTGCTGTGTAAACACTCATATTGACTGTGACTTTTGATTATTACATAAGAAACATGGATTTCCAGCTGTCCATAGTAAAAGCCATGTAAATCCAAATGCCTAATTTTTATAGGCAGCCCTGCATTGACTGAAGTGCCTGCTTGTTATATATTTGGCAAGTGCTGCAAGTCTGAAGGGAAGCTGTCAATAACAATCCCAGCTATTGATATGGCAGTGGGCAGGAGATGTTACTTGGCCCTCGACTCCTGCCTCCCTCTGATCCCGCTACATCATAATTACATTAATATTGACAGACCCTTGACAATAGTCACATTACTATTGATAGGTGGCTGTCAATATCGTGTTTCCCCAAATAAAACATATTCATTCATAACTTGTAAACTGCTCAATAAAAGGCTTTGAAAAGACTATTGGACCCGGCCGGGCTTACGCTCTCGGGAGAGCTGCTGCTGTGACAAGGATTTCCACCACCTGGCAGTGTGTATTACGTGTGTGTGTGTGTGTGTGTGTGTGTGTGTGTGCAGCTATGGACTGATAAATTTACTTAGAGCTCTGCATAGATCAAGGCCATCCTTGACATTTGAGCGTAGTCAGTCAGACACACACACACACACATAATCTCCTCATTTTCTTCCATCAAAAATAAACTTTCGGATTAAGCTGAACAAACGGAGCCTGTTTATTGGTTTCAGTACACATTCAAACTACCTCCCATATATTTTTTAAATCCAAACTTTATTCCCGTCACAGATGAGGTTCTAGTCACCAAACATGCCAGGATTTCAAATGCAGCTCAATGAATTTGTCATACCTGCTTACTTCAGCGTAAATTCACTCTTTTTTTCATTCATTTGCTAATTCCAACTCAGAGCCAGGAGACACCATCCGACTATTAAACAGATGGTCCTGTGCATCAAAATAAAAGCCCTGCATTGCCTCCGTGTGCTGGGCTTTTTTTTTTTTTTTTTTGCTTAACCTCCTTGAGAAACATCTAAAGTGACCATCATCTTTCTCTTTCTGTCACAACTGCCATATTCACCCGGCGGAAATCTCTTTTAAAGCCTCGTAACAAATCCTGTTCGTGGAGACACAAAAGCTACTGTCAAAAAAGGCCTCCGTGCGTCTCTGTCCCTCTCTCTCTCTGGCCTTTTGCATCTCTCTCCCCGTATTTGTTAGTCTTCCACTCCTTAAGCATTTCAATTGGGCTCGGGCAGATAAAACTAGAGAACTATGAGGAGTTTGGAAACGTACGCTGCACAAACTAGCCCAGACCGCACAATGGCGAGATCCCATATGGAGCTGAATCTATGGAGGGGGAAAATTGTTCCGCATTTGGCAGATGTTTACGGTGTACCAGAGACTGTGCCGTTAGCCTAATCCCTAGTGATGTGATTTGTACACACACCCCTATCTCCAGAGGGAGCAGGAACCAAGGGCCCCCTTTGGCTTCACCTCCTGTGTGACGGTGTGTGTGCGTAGTGTGTAGGATTGTGTGTGTTTATTCACTGGGAAAAGCATTCTAAGACCCCCTGCTCCTCTGTATGCCGTAGCTCAAAGCTTGCATTAAGGACGGGTTTTACATGTGAAAAGTGATTTCCGTTTCTATGTAAAGAAAAATAACCTTTCTAACAGGATGGGCTTCCCCTTCAGGGCCTCATTCCTCCCGATGACAGAGTTGTCCTTTCACACAAGTTCTTCTCTATATATTTAGTTTATAGCTTGAAAAGATCAAATGCTATGTTTCGTGTGGATAAAGTGTTAAGTCACGATGTAGCTGAGCCCCGTTAATGGTCGTTTTAGACAAATTCTGGCGTGTTGCTGCATTAAAGTGACAATGTGTAGTTTTTACCATTAATGAATTAAATGATGTCCAGTTGTTGAAAAAATAATGGCGACTTTGTAACATATAACCATAAAAATCAGGTTTAAAATACGTGGGCTCGGGTTTAAGTCTCTGGGAGACGGCATTTTAGACGCCACGTTTCCTTCTGCGTGAACCCGTGAGGACAAAACGCATTTACTTTGCGTTTAATTTCGCCATTCATAAATGTTGTTTTACACGTTTACTAGGGCTGGGCGATATGGCCTAAAATCAATATCACGATGTATTGAGGATTTCACCTCGATAACGATAAATGGACGATAACTACAGGTAGGTGTCCACTAGATGGGGCTGTCACATGTATTACGTTAAGTCACATTTTTATGTGACTCAAGGTGGTACAGCTTCCTAAAGGGACATGAACGTTGCCAATCTACACACATCTTTTCATTTTTTATTACCAAATTTATTGACATGGGAAAATTATCTCGATAAGAGGCACACATTTCGAAAACGATAAATTTTTGATTCAACGCCCAACCCTAACATTTACCTGTTCGCTCGTTGCCAGTGATGACACAGAGTCTTATGTGTTTGTCATGTTGTTGGAGGTTAAACAATCTGATGAAGTACTTGTTCAAAAATTGCACTCCCGGGGATTTTGACCCTAATTGCCAATCGTCGGAAAGTTCTTACTCTTAACACAAAAATGCTGTTTGCATGCAAGGATCTAGGTATGTACTTTTCCTATCGCCAGTGAAATTAAACAACACCGCTTTAAATGTTAGAACTGTTACAGAAATTGTTGGGTTTTTCCCTGCAAATTACCTGACTTGACCGTGTCTTTGGTCACTCAGTCTTTTCTTTTAATGTATGATCACCACATTTCTAAAACAATTATTAACATTTTTCTGTCGTATCTGATCTTTTTCAGCTGGTTCAAGAGGAGAAAGCAGCCATCAAAGGACGGCTTCAGATCCTGCCATTGGCCCGGAGACGCCGGTGTTGCGGATCAGCCAACTGGATGCCCTTGAGCTGGACTCGAACCTTGAGCAGCTACTGTGGACCCAGTTCACTCAGTGCTTCCAGAACTGCCGCCCAGGTGTTCTCACCCCCGTGGAGCCCGAACTGAAAGCTCTGCTTTACCTGCTGCTTTGGAGGTTCACACTGTACTCCAGCAATGCCACAGTGGGACAGTCTTTACTGAGCTTGCGCTACCATGACACATATTCATCGTCTCCTTTGTACACGCCGCTCTCCTCCAGGCAAAAGTTGGGGCTGGCCATGCTCACTCTACTTCCTCGTTGGCTCCAGGAGCGTTCCCACCACTTTTTGCCATGTTTGGGTTTAGGTTCAAGAGGAGCCGCGTCTGAAAGTGACGACAGTTTGCTCCGGCTAGGTCTCCGCAACTCCCTGATCCTTGTTTCTGGTTTAACAAAGTTGGCTAGTCTCTTCAACTTCCTTGTTTTCCTAAGGAATGGACGGCATCCCACTCTAGCTGAAAGAATCGCAGGAGCTCTGACTGTTTTCAGTAAGCCTAACGTGGTCAGAGATGTGCCTTACCAGTACATGAACCGGGAGCTGCTTTGGCATGGCTTTGCCGAGTTCCTGATCTTCCTGTTACCACTGATCAACGTAAGGAAGCTGAAAGCAGCTGCGCTGTCCTGTGTGTTTGGGAACAGCTCTGATAAGAAAGGAGCAAAAAAAGGGAAAGACGTGTGGAAAGAGTGTGGACTATGTGGGGATTGGCCCACCATGCCTCATACTGTGGGCTGCCAGCACGTGTTCTGCTACTACTGCATCACAAGCCACAGCATTGCAGATGCAAACCTTACTTGTCCCAAATGTGGCGCCGAAGCAGGCGCGCCTGAGTCGGTCAAGATGAGCGTGCAAATTGTGGAAAGGTGATGATCACTTCTTGTAAAGAGACTCCGGTGATAAAGAAATCAGTCCGGTATTTTCTGTCGTTCCTCTTTTCCAAGACTTTGTCACGTATGAGTTTATGAATAGAAATATTATTATGCTCTCTTTTTTTTTCTGAGCACACACTGGTCTGCTGTGTTTGATGTATGTGTGCACATATTGACCGACTTCTGTGCCCCGTTTCTCAATCTGGACTTTGAATAGAATTATTTGTCTTGGGTGAACTGGACAGACTACAGAGAACCACACAGAGCATATATTTGACGAGCGAATGTGTTGATTTATGCTCCAAATTGGCTCTGTGATGATGAGCGTGGATGTGTGTGTGTGTGTGTGTTGAAATGGGAATATTTGTTCTGATGAAAAATGCAGGAGGAATTTCTGATGCCTCTCATCATGGCCAAATTAGCATTTGTTGTGTATTTTGTGCCTAAATTGTATTTCAACATCATTAAAATAGATAGAGCGCTACCTCTTGGGTGTTTGTTTAGTTAAGTGGAGGAGAGAGCGATGAGGGGAAGTTAGAACAATCAGTGCTCTTCTCACCAGACAGGCCCGGTCGCTCTAACTCCCATTATCCGTTTTCACAGCACCCCAACATGCTCGAGATCAAGGGGGCAGCCGGGGGCTTGGATTGACTCGCACACACTTGACAGCCGTCCTCTCTTTTCCCTTGGCCTTTCTCTCTTTTGCTGCCTTTCCATCTCTCTCCATCTGTAATCTCAAGGGCCCTCGCCCCTATAAGACTGTAGTAAACTGTACCAAAACCCCGGCAGTCGTCTCCTTCCTCGCAGGCGAATTACTCTCTAATCCCTGTAATGAGTCCAAAGATGCTTATTTATGCTGGAGTTAACCTCCACCAGTGAGCCCAGCCCCAGGCCAAACTCACCCCAGCTGAGTGAAGCCTTTCCTCGGCTGACAAGAGAGGAGAGGGATGGAAAAGGGGGTGGGGGTGGGGGGGGGGTTCCCACCTCCTCTTCCCACCCCTTTCGCCTTCTCTGATCACTAGTACTTAAAGAGCAAGTCACCCCCAAATCAACTTTTTTTTGCTGACAAACTAAATGTGTGTCTAATTGTGCTGCAGACACATGTCGTCAATAATTTGGTACTTCAGTGCATCTTAGTTAAAATTTAAATTTTGTGCCTGAAACTGTCAGTGTTGCGCCGTTGTCAGGTAAAAACTCAGCACTGCATTTGAATTTAAATCTGCCACCGCTATTGGCTAAGAGGTATGCTATGATGTAAACTGGTACATTATGATGTCACAATGCCGTTGTGAGCCTGTGTGTGTGTGTATTTGTTAGTGGCTCCGCCCTCTCGGTCTGCCAGGCAACAGCATTTGTTGCACTTTTCAAACATGAAGAGGGAGTGAAGTAAGTTTCTTGTAGGGGGTGACTTGCTCTTTAATTGCTGATTGCCTGGACGGTCAATCGGAACTGCAGGCACGATACGGAGCCTATCGAGGCAGAAGCTGGTCTCGGATCAGATCTAGAACCTATTTTTTGTACTCAAGCTGGCTTTTTAGCTGGTCACAGAGGCTGTGGCATAAAATATTTGCGGTACACGGGTGCTCTTGAGAAATACTCGTCTTAAATTATTTATACCACTGACCAATGTGATCTTTGTCCTAGAATTTCTGCATTTCTCTATGACGAATGTAGTTTGTGGGCATGCAAGGCTGAAACGAATCAATTGTATGTTTAAAAACAACTATGGAAGTAATAATATAGGATCTCGCGTGCTCAAAATAAGCGTAGGAGTAGAAGTGTTAACATCCTAGGTGATGATTGGGTCAATAAGCATGTGGAAAACACAGACATCATGGCATGAAACCTCGGACGTTCTCTTTCCCACAAAGGACATTTTAACTAATGAATTCAACTCTAATGCACATAAAGCCCAAGCCAGGAAAAGACCGGTTGTCAATATTTTATGCACTGCAATACATTAATGTGAGGCAAGTCCCAGAAAGTGAGATTAGGGAGATGTTCGAGATTAAGGATGCATATATGATCAACCTTAATGCCTCTGGGACATGTCATTGTCTTAACATTCAGACAGACTTACAATCCAAACCTTTTTGCCGATATTACTCTGCAGCTCTAATTGAAGTCCCCAATCCCTGGGAAAGAGACAAGATAAGGAAGAAACACTGCATTAAAGTCTATTAATTGAGTTAGAACATGTATTAAATTAGCTGGAAGTTGGAACAGGGTTCTGGACTTAAGCAAGGTAGCTAGGGCTCAGAAAAGCCTATCTTGTCTTTGGATCTTTTCTAATTCGCAGGCTCCGTGCAGAGAAGAAAAACGAGGAAGACGCCCACATTCCCAGCGGCAGCGCAAAGCAATCTGCACATTCACACGCAGCCATTTAGGGAGCAAATTGGCCCTGTGCCCCCTCTGACGATGGGTTTAAGAGAAAGGGAATTAGGGCGTTGAATCCCTAACTGGATCTCCTTCTTTGATGAGTCTCTTTATCCGCCTGTCCCTCATCTCCATTCCTTTGATGTGAGGCGTTGATTTTCCTGATTAAATAGTTTTTAAAGTAAAAAGCTTTTCTCTGGGCTCTGTAATACTGGGTACTTTACTGCACCTATTGTAGGTTCGTTTGTGTGCTTGCTTGTTGAATGGTCCGTCTGTGGCATTCCTTAATTGGAACAGAGCCCTTGGCTTGCTGATAATGGCGAGGATAGTACATGCATATTTTTCTCTCCTGGAAAGAATATCATTAAAAGCTCATGCTTGGCTTTTACCTCTTCATTTGAAATGGCTAGAAGGACCCAGATAGCCTCATGGTTCACCAATCTGTGCTTTTTCACTTCAACAAAATTCCATCTCTGATCCTTCTACTGATGGTGTGAGCTTCCATCTCCTCTCAACAGGTAAGGGAGTTTCGTCCGTCTTGTGCCGGAGAGGTATTTCCAACCGCTGTCTTTGTTTTTAATTTCTTCCAGGGTGGTGGTCCCCCCTATCCGGCCACGCTCCTGAACAATCATTCCCCATCACACGCTCTGCGCTCCTCTGACCAAGGCCTGCTCGTTGTCCCTCGTTCGAGGTGTCATCCTCGCGGGGACCGGACTTTCTCAGTCCTAGCACCGTTACTATGGAACCAGTTGACACCCTCAGTTAGGCTGTCCCCATCTCTGCCAGTCTTCAAGAGTCGCCTAAAAACACACCTCCTCCGCTTGGCGTTTCCTGAACATGTTTGAATTTGGCCCTCTTTTGTGTTGATTTTATCTCACAGTTTTCATTGGTTCACTCTATCCCTTGTTTTACACATTTGTCTTCTACTAGAATGTTTCACCTTTTTTGTAATTTATTTTGTAATTTGAATTGCTTTTATTTTCTGATTTATTCACTATATTTAACTTTGTACTGTACCATGTTCAGCGCCTTGGGCTTCCTGACAAGGTTGCGGAAGGCACTTTATAAATAAAGCTTTGATTGATTGATTGACATCGCGTTTAAAGACTGAACGACATTGTTTTCATGCCAAGTGTAGACGAAATAAAATGGTTCTAGTATTTTTGACACCTGTTTGTCCTCTTTTTTTTTTTTTTGCCTTTGTGGCATGCCCAGTATGTCAATACAAGTTGCAAGTATCTCATATTTCATCTATTCAATAATGAAAAAAAAAATCATACCAAACAAAACAAAATTCCTTCAAGGTAGTCAAATCCTAGGTGTGCTGAAGTTCAGGGTTGCAGCCACTGCTGCACCTGTACCTGTGTTATGAGACTCCTTTCAGCGCCTGCCGGGCTTTGGATACCACCGGGCCCAATTATCTTAGTATACCTCAGCTTCTTAACCACCTCTTCAGTCTAGCAGGTCAGGGGGACAATCAATCACACCTAAAATAAGGAAGTCATTTCCTAAGCTTTTGCCATTGGTGCTTAGTTTGTGTCTGGTTGCTCTTCCAGCAGAAAGGGAGCATCCATGATTTGGGAATATGTGGAATTTGGCGTTTTCTTATTTAGTTCTTTAGCTCCCATGGTAATTTAGGATTTTTGTATTCTAATATGTACAGCACTGATGTGCAAGCAGTGGCGCCCCCACGAAAATTGCTGGCCACCCCACTGGCTACACCAAAGGAGGTTAATGTTCTTTAATGAAACATCAAATCAACTTTATTTATATAGCACTTTTCATACAAAAAAAACTGCAACTCAAAGTGCTTCACAGATTAAAATGGCCCCATAGATCCCATATTCCCATCCCAGCCCTCCTCCCCAAGAATAAAACAATTGACAATTACACTTCCCCTCCCGCAACCAATTTCCAAGGTGAACGTACACTCACTCACACACACACACACACACACACACACACACACACACACACACACACACACACACACACACACGAACAATAGAGTAACCTATAGGCTGAGTTCAGATGGGTCAGGTAATGGACGACGCATCATCAGCGGAGCCATCTGCCTTGACAGCAACAGACCCACGGCAGCAGCCAAGACACCGGCCCATGATGCCCAGGGAGGGAGGGCGGAGACCCCCACCACTGCCCAGGCACTAGCCGAGGAGCGCCCCGGCCGCCGCCGCCGCCCACCGGCCCTAAGGTAGAGGGCTCCACACAGGAAACACTGGAGGATTAAAATATATAACATGTACAACAACAAAAGCTAATATGAATAGAAAGTAACTGATAAAAAGTGATTATAAAGATAGTAAAAGAAAACAATCATATAAAAACACTAAGATGTAAATAAAATAATATAATTAAGTAAAAGAGATAAATAGGTATATATATAAATAAACAAATACAACAAGCAATACAGTTAAACAAACTAGATAAATAGTAATCAGTTAAAAGCTAAGCTAATGATTAATGTTCACAAAAACTACAAAGTCATATTAAAATCTGACATAAATGTAAAACCCAATAAAATGTACGGTTTATTAATCAGATTTTTTTTAGGTATATATGTTTCTCCTGCTCAACATTTTCAAAACAAAACTTTAAATCTCTATAGTTGTGGATTTTTTGTAAAGACACAAAGTGTTCTAATAAATGTACAATAAATTTTAAATTTACATTCCAGATAACTGATTGAAATTTCAAATTTTAAGTAAGGGTGTTGGATCCATATTGCTTTTAATAAAAAAGAATCAAAAATCATGCAATGCATTGTAACAGGCTAAACTCTTTCGGAGTTACCACACAGACCAATCTGGTGTGCCACCCCGTAATGTTCTCTGGCCCCATCTGACCACCCTTAAGAATTATCAGGAGGCTGTGCAAGTACAAAGATCATGACCTTCTACTGAAGCGTGTTACATTTTATGAGTCGATACAGAATAATCTATACTGTGACTGTAACACAGAGCAGTTTCCTGCTCCTCTGCCCTACTGGTTGAAAGTGGAATTGCAACTCTCGTAAACAACCCTGCTGCAGCCTGCAGTAGCTAGCGCTAACAATAAGTTAACATAAAAATGAGCCAACTAATGCTAAAATAAACCACATAGTCAAAAGGACCAAACTGTTGTACAAGCAATATTATTACTTACATGTCTAGTAGCAACAAAGCCAGGTCACCATCAGTCTGATTTTGTAGCTTCCTTTAGCTCCTGTGTAGGCCGCGCTGATGTTCACTCTGGTTTTAGCGCTTTGCTTTGCCTCCAAAGACGTTACTGTCTTACTTTTCCTTCCATGCTCCGCCATGATGCCAACAAAAAAAGCAAACTTCTTCTTTTTGTACATTTTAATAACGATTGAAGAACTGAAAATGCTAACTGCTAGCATTACAGCTAACTGCCCTAAGCAGGTAAAGAGCTCCCCCACTGGGTACCTACCCACTCCACTAAACTAGCAAATGTGGTTTTTGGTCAGCAGAAGGCTGCAGAGAGGTGTCAGATAGGAAACTGGTCAAGTTTTTAACTCAACAATCACTGAGGTCAATGTTAAAGCTCTAGCTTAAAGTTTAATAAAATCATGTATTGTTACTTTAAAAATACTATTTCTTCACAACACTGGCAGCACACTGCCCCTGCCCTGTCCACTGTCAAGCAGCAAGGGGGTTGGGCAAACCAGGGGGCATTTTGGAGGATTATACCCAGGTGTGTCGTGCCATGCGATAACCTTCACCAAAGCCGAGCCTGTTTGTGTTTGAGCGTTTACATCCTCCGGTCTGACAGCGCGTTCAGCCACCTCAGCCCCCTTTTCCACTGATGTCTAGAACAGACAAAATGAGCAATAATCTACGTGCATCCTTCCAGATGGCCCAGTGAATTTCCTGTGGCTTAAGGCACCAGCTGAGTCCTTTTGAAAGTTTTGATAACTTCTGCGAATGTGATTGAGTCTCTGCTTGTTCAGGAATGTGGAGCTGGACACAATGTGCTCATTTCTGTTTCCTCTAAGAGACATGAAACAGCAGACATGCACTTGCCTCCGGTCCAAAGGCACCTAATGGGCTCAGATCTCGCCCACACACTTCCCATTAAAGAATGACACAAACATATTTTTTAAGTTTGATCAGAACAATATTAAAAGTATTCTAATGTTATTTTTTATGTACTTTTAGCCTGTGTTATGTATTAAACTGTAAGTGAACTAAATGTTTTACATGGTGGTTCTGGAAAGCCAAAGAAAGTCCCAGCTGCCACCCTACTGTATTTATTTTAGTACATTTTCTGCAAAGCCAAAAGCCATCAATTGTTCCACAAAACTTTAACCTTTGTAATCTATGTAATAATTGAAGTTAGGGGTGTTCAGATCACGTTTTTTTTTTGCTTTCGATTGGATTCAGAGTTATTTGAGTTTCTGCTGATCCCGAGTCTCAATCCCACACTTTTCAGGAAAGCATTAAAATTATTAAGAAAATGAGAAATAATTTTGGGAAAAGTACTAAAACAAGAAGAAAAAGGAAACAATTTTCTGCAAAGCATTAAAATCAGAAGAAAACACATTCAAGTTACCCTTCAAGTATCAGTTTTTGATAAGTATTGAGTGAAAAGCGGGTTTATATTATGAATATATTTGAAAATGGCAGAAGTTGTTTACACCCTCAGTATGCAGTTGGATTTAGTCATGCACATTCCCATGATGAGGCAGGCATGAGGCACCTCGGCAGACAGGTTAACTTTTCCCTGCATAACACCTGTAGCTAACGCGGAGCTCCAGTGCTGCAGGAGGACTGGAAAGCCCAATGTTTTGCATTCTGTTGGCATTTTCTCTTTGTTTATTAGCGTCTTTTTCAGTCGGCCGACTTCATGTTTTTGTCTGAGTTTGCTGTGAGCTGGGACTGTTAGTGACAAACTGGAAATGAACAGAAACAGGTGACCTGGTTGCTGACAACAAAAGCAAGTCTTACCGGGGTAGATGGTGCCGTCTCATACTTCTCAGTACCTGAAGGGTGGCCCTCAACGATCCCAGATCCTGTTGGATTTGGAGGAGCACACCTATCACTCCATCTGTTGGTTCACGCTCCTTTACATCCTCACCTCTGGTGACATGACAAGAAGCAGTTGTTCCAACAAGACTGCCTGTCCAATTCCCTCCTTACTCCGCTGCTGAGTTTGAACCCAAAGATAGAAGCCCTTCAGTCGGCGATAAGTCTCTATGCGTTTTACCCCAGTTGGTGTCGTCAGGAGTCTAAACCTTTGGTGATATGTTTGCCAACAAAGTCATTTTCAGGTCTTTATAGGAATGGGCCATGTCTTCTTCCATAGCGGAGTTGAGTTCAGTGCTTTACCAGACAGAAGCAGCACCAGCACATTCATCCTCTAGCCATTTCCGTGTCCTTGCCATTCTCTCGAGCTGAACCAAGCAATTTTTAATATCTTCCTCTGCCTGATATGGGAGAATCTTAGGTAATTGGTGATATATGGCTTCCAACTGAGGCGCACCCCCCCCCCCCCCTTTCAGCGGCTGGTGTGCTGTCAATGAGGGTGCAATGTTGGGATGTGGGTGTAGGCAACACCAGTCTGGCACTACTGGTTGCAGCAGAGTCTGGCATCAATCTAGCTGATCGTCTCCAGGATGTATAGACACTGTGAGCTGGTGAAGTTCCCACTGAAAAAATCTCTTTCCTTTCTTGCTGGATCTCCAGAAAAGTCACCAATGTGGCCATGTCTACAGATGTCTTTGAGTATAAAGGCGAGGAAGAGGACGTGACTCCTCATCTTCATCTGTCTCCTCATCTGTCGTTTCTCAAAGCCAACTGTGCCCTGGTCTGCTTCTTTATGGCGTTGGGATCAAAACCCTGTCTGGCCGAGTACGCGAGCCACCTTTTTTTCCACAGCTGCCCGTCCCGCCTCTGCCACCAAAGGCTGTAAGGTTTATGATACCAACGTTCAGACCAAACAATGTCTCTCTGCTTCTGTGGGGTTTATTATGCTCATCGTGCCCAAACCCAGAGTGCAAAAAGCACGAACAACTACGTATACAACTAATTATACAGAGTTCTTTACTTTGCATGCAGTAAGAGCAAACGTTCTACTAGAAGCTCATTACCTACAGCTGTGTTCAATCAGAGCTCAATCAAGGAAGGTCTTCACCTCTGCAGACACCAAGCAACTGTCATCAGACCAACTCAGGAGACCTCCTTATATACAACAAGCCCCTCCCACCAGAAAACCGTCAAATAAATACAATCCACAATACTACTAACCATAGCAAACAATCTGAAGTATTATATGGAACACAAATTAACTATCTAATATAGCAAAGAAAAAATAAATTTTCTGCATGGAAGTGGCGATGACGTCACATCTGAAAATAAAATAATACGGCTAACTGGAAGTCGATGCTGCTGCCAAATGCGACAAAACTCCCAAACACCAACACAAACACAGGAAACACACCCCAAACAACCCAACTGAGCAACAATAATCCCAACATGCAGGGCGACCATTTCAATGTCCTATGTTATCGGCATTTAATATCTGTATGTTTGGGTATGTGTATGAGTGTGTGTGCATCAGCACTGTGCACGCCACAGCAACTTCTTACAGATAGGAAAATATAAACAGGACAAACGACAGCAGCGTGCAAAGAAATCGTATCAATGTCGCAGCGAAGACTTTGTATTTTGTAATGTTGTTGATGCAATAGATTATTGGGTCTAAAGGTTTCACCATAAGTCCTGAAGAGACACACAAACATGCAAGAACAAGAGGAAGAAATGCACTAAAGCATGCATATGAGCGTCCTCCCTGTTCACACAGAGGAGCTGCACTTGGATGATTTGACCTGAAACACTCGAGTGAAGACTGATCAGCTGTTCCGTAGGACTGCATGAGCTGAGACGTCAGGACTCGGCGTGATTCTCCATGTGCTGTTCTTGTAATATTTTTTAAACTCATGTGGTGTTTGAAATTATTATCTGTCATGCCCACATTCAATGCAACGTGTGTGTGTGTTGCTTTAGCATAACATGTAGTTAATTAAGCCCGGTTGAGAGGATTGTTCCAACAGGGACCATGTCAGCTAAATTACCCACTTATATTCTTCTAATAGCCTTCATAATAATATATGTGCATGCTACAGCTTGACAATTTCAGAGCAGGGTGTAAAATAAAATAAAAGCAACACCGCTTGTTTTTGCATGTGAGACAATTTTCATTTCAAGAAGAAAACATCTGTGGTTTGGCGAGAAAGCAGTCGTCTCCATCGGGACGTAATGCCAGACCATTTAATATCTCAGCAAATTAATTTTTTATAGCAGAAATTGGTACTCCAGATTATCCAAAATTCCAATCCTTACATTTATGTGCCGTCTGCAAAAACAAGCCAGATTTTTTCAACATTGTTTTTTTCTCTGTAGGGGCCCTTACTGACACTCTGGGCTCCTTGTCAAGTATTATGTTCTCGAGTGCTTGTGCTGAGCTTCTGAGCCAAGCTGCTGGAGTCCCTCTTTGCCCCGTCCGCAAAGGCCTGCGCAGCATTCAGAAGCCATATCTCTCCTTGTCTATCTGGGAGCTTGGCGTGTTTTTTTTTCCTTTAAAGTCAAATTAAAGAGGTCTGCCAGAAAAGCCGGCGCGTATGCAATTCAGAACACATTTTTCTATCAGACAGGAGATATATTGCCAACTAAGTATTGTCAGATGTTGGCAAATTCCACATATTTCTCATATCCGGCCCCCTGAAACCTGGGGCCGCTTCGAGACTCGAGGCACATCACGGAGAAAGACTCGGTTTGACCTCCGGAGTGCAAACAGGAATGAGCCGGCGATTCCTTCTGTTTGGTGCGAAAACATTTTCTCTGATCTAAATGCAATATCAGCGGCCATAAATCATTTAGGGATTCATTTGGAAAACACATTTATTTGGAGGGTGAGGGTGCTCATCAATAAACATAGCTCCTGTGCAAAGTTTTATTTATGTATTCATGCATTCAGCTGATTCAGTTATTCATGTATTCACTCATTCACAAGGCCCAGTCTGTGGCTACATGTCTGGGCCTGAGTGTGTGTGTGTGAGTTTATGCATGTGTGTGTGTGTGTGACCTGCGGCGTAGCCCTGCTATTCTGCGGGCTAGTGCTGTTCCCCAGGGGGCTCTCATCTTTTACTGAGCCCTGACAGAGGATGGAGGCTGGGAGAGGGGTCCGCTGCATTAAAAAGCCTTTACCTAGCTCTGATTTATCACCCCTGCCTCTCTCTCTCTCTCTCACACACACACACACACACACACACACACACACACACACACACACACACACACACACACACACACACACACACTTACCAACCCCACACCATCTCGCCCTTCCTTGCCATGGCTCAACTGTACACTCTATCAAGAACAGAGGCGTATGGGTGCACGTGCATCACACACACACTCTCACACTCACACACCATCAAGCACACACTCATTCCATCATAAGATGGCTGCCCAGGAGAAAACGCCACACGGCACAGCAGTGGTGATTTTGCATTTTAATGGAGACCCCCCACCCCCCGACTCTCTACTCGGTTGGTAATTCTGGTGAAGCTGGAGGGCGGCGAGGCATCAGCCACCGCACCACAGGAAGACAGAGTGACACAATTACAGGGCAGCATTTCCTGGTACATCACCTGCAAACGGCTGCGTCTGGCACAGAGGGGGCAGGGAGAGATGGGTATGTGTTTGTTTGCACCGCTGGAGGAAGTAGATTGTCGTTGTGCTGCAAGAAGCAGAGCAGAGGCCGGCGGGACAGCCAAACAAATGCACACCTGTGTTATTTTTCTACAAAAATGTCCAAACAAATGTTTCAACATCACAATGAAATTAAGATTAAGATGTTTTTTTCTTTGTTTTTCTTTTAATCTACGAACACAAAATAAACAAACAGCTGAGCATCGTGCAGTTAGCAGACACAGAAGGAAGACTTTGTCCTTGAGAGAATCCGAGACTGGATAATCATATTCATTCATTCATTCATTCATTCATTCAGATGGAGGAATACATTTGCTCCATCCAACCGCTTGGGTTATTGCATGAGGGCTGATTAAACATGAGGCAGAAAAAAATATGACAAGAGGCATACATTTGAAACAGCACCTTTAGCATTACTGGTCTGTACCACAGAGATGCTCCGCCTTTTTTTTTTTTTGCCAGGCATGACAGTGTAGGTGACATCTTTGATCTTTTTTCTTGTTTCTTGCGCAAAATATTAGAATCACATTTGGTAAATTTTTCTATTTTTATTCATCTGATCAGTCCAAACGTAACGATGATCTTTGATCATAAAGATCAAACTTGGCTTTCTTAACCAATATTAAACGTTTGGTTTGTTCTAATGCACAAAAACTTGCCTCATTATTTGTTTCTAGAATAGAAGAAATAATCAGATCAAAGATCAAGTTTTTGTACATTCATTAAAACTAATTTATTACTTCCAGAGTGAGATTTAAAACTGTGAATCATTCGTCTCCTGACGATGATCAGTTCCTTTGGGTAACTTACGTTTATTTAGCAAAAGTCTTTGAAAATGAGATTTTTCTCTTTATGATGTCATTTTTGTGGTTTCTGTTCATTTATTTATTTATTTTGACCACATTAGAGATTGGCTCTTGTCTCGGCTCTTCTTAGAGATTAACAGAAAGATGCCGCTGATCTGGTCCACGGGGGGATATGAAGCCATTTGTTTTGGAAGGCAGTAATGTTTTGTGACTAATCTGTGTGTTTGTGTGTTTCGGTAATTTTGTGTGCTGCGGAAATAGAGGTTGAGAGGAAAAGGCTGCTCCAAAACCATAATTCATTGTTGGTCATGCCGCAATCTAGATTACATCTCTTGCAGTTTTAAAGTGTATTTTCCCGTAAACAGCAATCTGCAGCGCATAAAAAAATTCACTCTGCCTCAGCATGAACAACCTCCTTGTCCTCACACCCTCGCATACGTGTGTGTGTGTGTGTGTGTGTGTGTGTGTGTGTGTGTGTGTGTGTGTGTGTGTGTGTGTGTGTGTGTGTGTGCATGCATGTATTCATCCGTGTGGCATAAACAATCCCCTACACTCCTGTCAGGAACACAGAGTGATCCATTAGTTTCTCCACAGAAAACCAATTTCACTGGAGATGTTCGGTTTTTTTTCCCTCAGACACACACCACCTATCGTTACTGAAAGAGAGGACACACCCATGCACGGAATAAAAGGAGATAAAGAAAAAAGAAAGGGAGGCAAAGAAACGTAAAGGAAACATAAGATGGTTGTGAGAAAGCTGGAGGGACGAGAGAGCGTGGTGAGGAAAAATAAAATATGAAAGAAAGACTCCATCTTGTTGAGTTTAATAGAATGGAGTTTTATTTGCCATCTCATCAGTTCAATGCCGACTATAAAACCCACTTATCTGCTGCCCTACATTTATATGCACATATAGGCTTTATGCAGCTGCTCCAAAAAGAAAATGACTCAGTTTTACCCACTAAACTGTTGCGTTTTAAAGTTTATTTTTTCTTTTTTAAGACAATAAATAGAGACTTGGAGAAAAAAAACGCAGATATCTCTTATTGGTAATCCTTGAGGTGTGGAATTCTGAAAGAACTTCAACTGGCAGCCCAGTTTTGCTCAGCCGAAGCAGACGGATGACAACATAATTACAGAGACTCCCCTCGTAACACGTGATTAAACAAACAATGCATGTCATCTCCTGCTAAAGTGGCTTCTTTTGTTTTCACGTGTTTCCAGAAAGGCAGCAGGGATGAGGAGGTGCGTCCGTGTGCACATGTGGGCACGCACAGATGTCGTCAGATCGCAGCGAGCCAAACAACAAATGGACAACAGGCTAATGCATCTTTGAAGTAATGGGCCTCAGTTGAAACAAGATGAGAAAGGCCTTCGTTTTAGAGGGGCTGCATTGCCACTAATGACTAGAGGGCCTCCAACTACCATCTCAGCCTATTATAAGTTGGAGATGGCTCATCTATGTTTTTAAAGATGAATGCAAATTAAAAAGCATTAGGCTACATTCATTTGCGGTCTTTGGCATGTAGGCCACTTTTGGTCCGAGGGCCACTTAAAGCTGCCTTATTTCTTCAAATGACCTTGAAATCAAAGAAAGAGCAAGTTTTAATGATTTAGAGAGCTCTTAAAGACTCGAAAGGAAAAGCAACACAGGCTCTCATTAAAATTTTCATTTAAACATTAAAAAAGCTTTTTGTTACAAATGTTCTTGCCAGGAAGCTGAGTTGATTTCCAAAGAGGACCTTAATAATGCCCAGCGTCTGAGCCAATTTCATGTAAACGCGTTTCCTCATACGTTCTGTGGTGATTCCGTAAATAAGGCCACTTGTTTGGCCTTTTTGGATCCGTGCTTTGGGAGGGGTTGTGGTGAACAAGTTGTGGTGCATTTTAATCCATAGTGGAGCCTGGGAGTGACCAGATCATTAGCCTGGCAAGCCATCCTAGATATGTAAATATATAGTCTAGCCACAACCAATGGACAGAGCCTAAAGCCGTCTTTCCACCAGATGCGATAGTGGCGTGTAACAAAATAAAGGCATTTAACACACAAGCTCCCGTCCAACCGAGAGCGATTCTGATGCAAAACAGGAGCAAAAGTGTTCCAGACAGTCACGGGAGAATTCCAACAGCACACATGATCGACTATGAGGGTTTTACAGGAAATTATGTACGTTTAGCTGCATGTGACTTTTACTTTTTTTTGGGATGTTTTACACTGCCTTTGTATTTGACTTCCTGTCTTACCTGATCTGCGAAGTTTGACATGTTTTGGAACCAGAGCAAGTTAAAAATGGACTCGAGGCGTAATGATAGTGTCCTTTCGCATCTGCGACGCGTGTAAAATGTCACACCTTTCTGCCGGTGGAAAGGAACCCGCCCACTTAAAAGACATCTAATTGCAGCGAAGTACGTTTTGCGTCCATTTCGCGTCCAGTGGAAAGAAGGCTTTCGTCGTAGTGATGGAATCTATGATTGCCTTTCAAACCATCTCTGCACACAACTGAACAGAGCTAGGATCAATCAGGGCAATGAACAATGTGACATATTTATTCATGGTAACAGATATCAGTCAGTGAGCCAGTCTGCCTTACATAGTCCTATAATAATAATAATGCATTGAACTTATATAGCGCGTTTCTAGACACCCAAAGACGCTTCCACACACTCTCACATTCACACACTGCTAGTGATGGTAAGCTACTTGTAGCCACAGCTGCCCTGGGGAGGTCTGACAGAGGCGAGGCTGCCATTTGGCGCCGTCGGCCCCTCTGACCACCAGTAACACAGGCAAGTTGGGTGAAGTGTCTTGCCCAAGGACACAACAGCAGGATACCCCTGGCGGGAGCTGGAATCGAACCCATGACCCTCCGATCATGAGGCAACCCGCTCTACCACCTGAGCTACTGCTGCCCCATCATCTGCTTTGTCTCAAACAAAAGTTCAAGTCTAAATCGACCAAAGTTTATGCCAAAGCCATTTCAAACAAGCACCATTCCTGAGTCGCCACCGGTGTCGTTTTGCTTTGCCGCACCTCTGGTCCTAAGCCCACCCAGCGTCCCTCTACAAACTGAAGCCTCTTTCTTAAGACACACTCAGTGTGTTTACATGCAGCCAGTAACCCTTTTAAAACCCGAATATTCACAATAACCCCGTTCCGCAGGTCCATGTAAACACCACCAGAAACCCGGTTATGCTCATAACCGGGTTTTTAAAAACCCGGTTTCTAACCCGAATGTTTGGTCGTGTAAACGCATATCGGGATATCCCCATCAAAGCGTGTGTTCTGCGCATGCTCTGTTCACAAGGAATCTTGGGCTTTTGAGTAGCGAGACGTCTTGAATGCGCCAGAACTCCGGAAGTAAACAAGTTGGGAGCAAAATGGCGAGCCGCAGCACAGTACCACACTTTCGGAGTGACGAGGAAACTAAAGCGCAAACAAACGCGGTCGCTATCTCTTCCGAACTGGGAAAAATGTTGTTGTTTTCACGGATACCGGAACGAGGAGAACCGGAAATGACGCATATTGTGTCTGGACGTAGTCCATACGTCCTGACGCTACGCCAACGTCCGCATTTACATCGGGTTATGCAAGTTAGGGGTAACTCTTTCTATTTATGCTTGTAAACGGGTTATTCTGATCAACTCAGAAACCCGAATGCCGACCTTAACCCGATCATAACCCGGATAATGGCTGCATGTAAACGTAGTCACTGTGGCCTTATGAAGGTGCTGTGGTGTCATGGGGACGCTGTCAAGCTTGAAAGCAATATTCTGGCATCGCAGGACTTGTGAATGACTACCACGTCTTCGCGCAAAAGATGGTGAAGTCATGATCATGTGTGGAAAGCGGACTCAGGCTGGCAACGATGTTAAAAATGAAAGTAAACACGGGCCGCCAGTTTCGCTTTTGTAAACTGGAGCAAGGCAGAGATCCGGGAGTTTCTGGCTGTGAGAGCTGAAGCTCAGATCACCAGAGAGTTCACGGCAACTGCCCCTTTTTGGAGTGGCTCATGAAAAAAACTTAAGGAGTGCAGTGTAGCGTCATGAAGGGCCTCTAATTTGTGACAAAGGTCACATTTTCCCAGCTGGGTCAAGCTGGGTCAGACTATAACTTTTAGTTCCACAGATTAAAGAGGAGTCCTGATGTCTAAAGAATATCATCCTTTATCTGCTGCTGTTCTGTCCCAGAAGGAGGACACTTCAAGTTCACGATAATAATTAAATAATAATTTTAATAAACTCTTTGACTTTATTGAGGTTTATTATAATCATCATAGATAATCACTTGGTTCAGTATAAATCTATTTTTATTTACTGAAATGAATTATTATGCTTTGGGTATAATAATGATTACTATAATTATGGTTGATAATGTGTGTTCAGCAAATCAGAAGGTCAACTTCCACCTTATCCATCTAACACAGAGTTTATCCAGAGTAAAGGGTAACTGCCACCACGTGTCTTGACTCATGACCAAAGCTTTCTCTGAGAGAACTCGTTCTGAGAGTGGGCGTGTTCTGAGGAGTTTGTTAAACAAATTTTCCAGCAGAGAAACTTCGTGAGCCAACCACCATCACTGAGGATACGGGAACAGCCGTCCCTAACCTCCACCTGCTGTTCTGTCACGCCGATAAGAATGGTTACGAATAAACGTAACTGTAATCAGCTGACGCAAAAACTCTTCCAGGGTTATTGATTTTGAGACGCGAATAGTTTCATCAGTCGTGTGACACATGGAGACATCCCAGGACTGATTTGGTCGCATTGAGGTCCTTCTACCAGCCTCGTGCCCGGAGGAAATCATCTCCACTTGACATCTTGGATCCAAAGGGGGGTCTCTGGAAACTGGGTGAGGTAGACACTTTCGACACGATGACGTTTGATGCTGTTTCTCTAAGTAACAACAGTTAGCTGCAAAGCCATCATTTCCAACCCAGAACACGCTTCTCTCTCTGAAAGAAACCTTCTGAGAATCCATCCACGCATCCAAACTCGTATTTTCAATTTAGCTTTCATTCAGTCACAGGTTTGCCTTTTAAACAAGTTTAATATCAAAGCTGTTAGATTGTCATCCATGAATTGTCATTTTTAATTGTCATTTAAATTGTCGTTTCAAATTGTCAAGTTTAAAATTGTTAGTAATAAATTCTTTATTTTTAAACTTCGCCTCATTCTTTGAAATGAAAAACAGAAAGGTATAAATATTTCTGGTTATTGAAAAAGCAAAGATTCCTAACTTCTGATTCAAAAATAAACTTTTGCTATTAAATTTAATCATCTTAAATTAAACATTAGTCTTTGGATTAAAATTAGACCAAGCTCGTTGGCATATGAGCTTATATCTCTCTCTATCTCAAGTCTATATATATAATATCCTAGATATTTATATATAATAGAAGCGTCACTGTTAACTCGTTTGGATCTTCTCTCAAAATCTAACAACTGAATAGCAACAGTGTTGATTCTAATATGTAGATAACCCTACAGCACCTTCAGTTGGGATAAAAACAAGTTATGTCCAAGCTAAAAAGATATCAACGGTGCAGAGACCGCCCCCATACCCCTTTTATACCGCCATCGAGTAAACCTTTAGTGCAAAGCACATGATCACGCCACGTTACTGCCACAGGCTGACCACTTATAAATAACCAAAGGCTCCCTGATGCCGCCTCCACTTTGCAGCAAAGTGGCACCATTGTTTTATGAAGCTACAGAGTGTCGTGACTGGCCAAGCCAATGGTAGGCCTGCTGAGGCTACACTGGAGCGTGCCTAGACTAACCTGCAGAGTAAAATTGTTGTGCTACTGCTATTATCTGTCTAAGCTAACTGCTCAAAGTATGATGGAAGTAAGACATACTGTCTTGTTAAAGCTGTGCTGCGGTGGCTCAAATGCGATGTTATAAAACCTTACATGACAATCTGTGGGATATTGTCCGGTTTTTGTGTAAAAAGCAGCAGAAATCAGCTAAGTGTGCCAGATTGTTCACATTATAAGTCGATCTGACTGCAAAGAAAAATTGACTGTAAGAAAATTAGCTTGTCGCAGGTGTTTAAGCACCGTAAAACAGCTGAAAAAGGAGTGAGTAGTTATTTACAGCCCTGACAACTAAAAGAAAACGCCTTGAACTGTTCGGCAAACTACACGCAGGCAAAACAGGAAATCAGGCTTTTGTCCGTGCGAGATGGCATCAAAACACCTTGTTTCATCTGTCTTAAGCAATCCCATCTTGACGCCTTCACGCGTCCCCATGTGGGGTTGTGTCGCTCCTCAGAACAGATTGGGAAACAGCACGATCTGCCGGGGAAGTCCCAGCGGGCTGCCATAACATGCTCGTTTGCCAACGCACCTCAGTTGCACTGAGCCCATGTTTGATTTTTTCTCAGTTTGCCCCTCCTTTTTCTTCTTCTCCTGCTCTCACTCTCACTTTACTTCTGTCACTTGCTCATTTTGCTGCCTATATTGTCGGCTTTCTTTCTTTCTGCCTTTCTTCTCTGTCCCTGACACTCAGTCTCTGTCAACCTGTTGGCTTTGTCTGGATGTGCCTCTTTTCCTTTTTCTCTTGGGTCTGTCTTCCTTTTTTTCCCTCTCACACCTCCTCCTTCTTCTCTTTCACTTTAAAATATGTGTTAGTTGGCTTTGTGTCCTGTGGAAATGCCAGCAGTGATTGTATCCTTCATCCACAAGGCAATAATAAGGCAGGTACACTCGTGCCCCTCCATTTTCCTCACCTTTTCTTTTCTTTTGTACCTCAGAAATAAGATATCGCGACAGTAAACTTTACAGACAAGAAGGAACAATTTATAGAAAACAAATATTAGGTTTCTTTTTTAGTTGTAAGTTTGATGTGTGGCATCTGTTCACCCAAACTATAGAAAACACAGATTTTGTTCGTTTTCTTTGTTAAAGAGTGCATCACTGCAACAGCTCTTTGTAAGCTTACCCTCATCCCAACTGACTCTTTGCTGCCAAGCACACAAACAATATTCATAACTTCATTTATTTAAAAAAATAACACACTGTATTCCCTCCTGTGGGTAAAAAAAAAACATAAAGTTTTGCAGAATCATAAAAGATAAGCTGAAAAGTTGCATTACATCTGTTTACCCCCAAAATCAGAGCCTCTCTTTTGGTGCACACTCCCAAACACAGGTAGTAATAAATAACCAGATATCCTGTTGAGTATTTGTGCACGGGGGACAATGGCTTCCTGATTTCTCAGGTGTAATGCCTGGATGAATCGCAGGTGGAGGAGATATTGCGTGCTTGATGGAACCCAGGTGCAGGAGTTATTTTCACTCTGCGCCGTTAATCACCTGCGTGACGCTGAATTATGGCTTGCATTTTAGTAGTTTAAATATAGAGTTCTCTCGGCTGCATACACATCGGTAGGAAAACAGCAATAATAAGGGCAAAGTCAAAAGACTGCGCCGGTGTCACACGCAAATATGTTGCATTCTTTCTGCAGACCAGTGCTTAAAGTTGGAAAAAACACTGTTTATTATCTAACTGACAACCAAGCCATCAAATTACTGCTAAAGGTTCTTTTTGCTAACTTACTTATTTATTGCAACGCCAAAACACAACCCAGACATGTAGCTAATGTTTTTGTTTTCACGTTCCTTATTGATTTGACTTCCACAGTGATGCATGGACGTATTAAACAATTAATAAACAGAAACACAAGACTGTGGATGAGCTCTAAAACATGCTCCATCTTCATTTATCCACACTCTGCTCTGTTATGATCCTCCAAGAAGCCGGAATGTCACAATGGTGTACGTTTGAAACAGACTGTCTAAGTATCTGATTATAAGCTGTTTATCCTTGTTAAATGATGACAACATAGTTATGCCAATACAAGTGGCCTCAGATGTGATGTTGGGTCGATATCTATTGACAGACAAATCATTGTTGTTGTTTTTTTTTTTTTCGTGTGTGTCGTCATTGTCCAGACCCGATGCATGAGACGCTAAACTGGGAGTGAATGTGATTGGATTTTCAGTCTCCATCATTAAATTCCCATGCGGGGAATACTAATTCCAGTATTTAGTGCGGTGATGCTAGGGCTTGCTTTCATCTTAAACTGATTCCAGTCTAATTAGATTGGGCATGTGGGGGGTGGTGGATGTATCCGTCTGGTCTAATCCCTGCCTCTCTGTCCCAAACATTGTATTATCCAGAGAAAATCCATTGGCTGCAGGCTATTCAAAGCCAGATCTGCCTCCACTGCAGGCTCTGTACTGTTTCATCTGGAAAGCTGCTCCCAGGAAGCTGCGCTGTGCAGCGAGGGTGGAACCTAATGGTCATAAGTGATGTATGGGTTGCAGAAAACGCCATTTAGAATTTACAGTAAACCTCTTATCGTGTATTCAGGGCAAGATCGCTCACTGCTGTGGCCTCTTTAGCAAAGCTGTGCCTAAACTATAAACTACTCTTTTATTTAGTTGGCCCTTTTTTTAAATTTCACCATGGTCAAATCAGATGGCCTCAAAAGAAAGACACATCAAAACGCATCTGGATAGGTAAGTTCATTGAAAACCCCTTGTTTTTTTTTTTTTTTTTTTTTTTTTTTGCTTCTTAAAGGGGTGGTTGACTCGTTCAATCAATAGGAATGAATGACTTGCAAATCGTTTTTTGGGGGGGGGGTCAGATACATACCGGTGTACCATTTCTAGAAACTGAAATTTGCTCACTTCCCCGCTGAGCTTTAGACAGCAGGTTTTGGAGTTTTATTTCCTGATCTTGCCTCAAACTGGATAACAACTATGCGACTACTGGCTTACTGAATGTTTTAGGTCCACAAATAACAAGTCTGGAGGAGCTTCTGCCATGTGGTGGTGTTGCTAATGCTAACAGTTAGCTTAAACTAGCCAAAACATCAGCTGCTGGTTCCCAACAACAGCCTTCCCCGTTGTGAGTCAAGATGGGTGAGTCCATGAAACATAGACGTAATTTTCACTTTAGAAGTGGGGGGGGACACGTGGATCCTTACAGTATGCTCTAATGGGAAACAGGCTTCAACACAAACGATTGTTTTCTGCTTGGTCCTAGAGCTCAACCAGTGTCAATTTAATATAGCGTAAAATTGTTTTTGGATGGTAAAACGTGCAGGGGTCAAAACTTGACTTTGGAAAAAGTGGGGGGGACATGCCCCCCCTGCCCCCCCCCCCCCCCCAAATTACATCCATGCCATGAAAACTAATTCAGTGTGACGCAGATCTGTGAGGTTTTTTTAAATTCAAGAGTTTCACCCTCTATTTCCTATCAGACGCTAATGCAGGAGATAGGTGTAGGAGACTGTTTTCATGTTCAGCCTGCATGAAGAGCTCAGAGTGAGTGATCAGAATAAATAAAAAAGGTTTTTCAGTCACCTAAACCTTTAAAATGTGATCATCATCGCAGTCTCCTTGGAGTTCCTGTGTTGTGGTGCAGCGCCTGGATCTCTGGACTTGGAGCTCCCCCCGTCTCCTACGCATCTTTGGGGGGCAGATCTGTGGTCCCTCACACTCTCTATTGGACGCTCCTATAGAGAAACCTTACATATACAAGCGCGTGTACACACACAGGTGCTCACATGGTGCTCTCAAAAGTATGGGCTTGGGCACGTTCAACACAGGTCTTAAGACTATGGTGGGCACTTAATGCAGTGTGGTTTATTATCATGTGATTGTTCAGTTAAACAATGCTGATTATATATTTCTTCATCAAGTTGACACAGTGATAGCTTGATCTTGTTGTATTGATGTTGTGTCCCTTTTTTTCTTGTCTCTTTCTGCAGGTCTAGAAGCGGACTCTAGTTCATTATAGTTTATTTTTGTGGACCCCCCCCCACCCACCCCCTTACCCCTCTCTCCCCACCTTTTGTCTTTTCCTTTCTTTTTCACCTCTGTCTCCGTGTCTGGTCGGAATTACAAAACATTCAAAAACAATAACAATAAAGTTTTAAGTATCAGGCGTGACATTAAAAGCAGACGCTTTGATGCTCCACCTGAGAGTAAATCTGTAAGGCTTGTCACCAGCATTCAGACATCAATTGTGTTTGCTTCACAGCCAGACAGGACACGGTAAAAATAAATAAATAAATAAACAAATAAATAAATAAATAAATAAATAAATAATAAAATGAAATAAAATGTGATCATTCATTCTGAGTTCCACCTGAAGGCTTAAAGTGAAATAGTACCCTATTTCCTGCATTAGCCAACAAATATTAGAACGTAATAATCATCATTTATCATTCATGGACTCAACCAAATTAGCTGGGAAAGCTGGTGTTGATTTAGCATTTAGGACAGAACAGAGCATGTCTCAGCTAGTAGAAGCTAACCGTTAGCCTTAGGAACTCCGCAACACTGCAGAATTCCTTCAGGCTTGTGTTATTTGTGGAGAAAAAATATCAATGTCGCAGTGCAATCAGAGTCAGTGGTAGCACCGCATTGCTGTTAGCCAATCAGAAATGAGATATCCAAATATCAGGAAATAAGACTCAAATCCTGTCGTTTTCTGCTCACCTCTCACCTGGCTAACTTCTACTTCCTAAAACAGGAGCGCGAGGGCGTTCTTCCCACAGAGATCCACTAACAAGACACTCATTTATACCAGACTACCCAAATGTGTTGAAAATACAAGTGAACTTGGTCTTTAAGATTTTATATCTTTTATTTAACCTTAAGAACGCATATACCTTTGGAAACAAAAGGGAGAAATGTTCAAAAACCACTCTGCTCATGAAACATGGTCAAAACACAGCGAAAATATGGTGTAAACAGGTCCTTCTGAGTGCTGAGAAGGCCAAAAAAAAAAGAAAGGCCTTCAGCCATTGTTCTCTACAAAGGTCAATCGCAATTCAATTCTGTAATATGGAAGGGGGGCTGGCTAACCTAGAAAGTGCCCTCGTTTTAAGGGTGAGCAACAGGAAAGGGCCATTCAGCAGAACAGTTGCACCCTGTGCGTCGAGCACATTCGTCAAGGGCGAAGGGTGAATTCAGTTCAGGGAAGAAAAACATTGTTTTGGAGGCTTTTACATGTTGCGGCTGTTTCACTGCTGCTACACACTCAAGTGTTTGTAACCACACTAAAAAAAGAACCACAGCTGATTGTGAGTGAAAAGATCCTCATCCTCCTCTTTATTTTTGTTGCCCTTGTGAAATTTCATTAGGTGGATTTAACAACTTGTGAATGTCGGCTTTCTCCATGACCCTGACACTGGTAGCGGACATGTCTCGCTGGCAGGGTGTGATATATTGTGTTAAGGTGTTCCTGAGGTGCAATTTTTAATGTGACAGCCTGTGCTGACCTCACATCTGAAAAGCCACCTTCTTGTCTGACACTGGCATCCGTTTTTCCTTTTAATAGAATTTGGAAAGCAGTATAAAGTCAGAAAATAACACATTTATCATTTATCAACTTGCCTATAAAAAAATTAAAATAAATAAAGTGATTGTTTAATGCTTTATGTATACTTCACCCTTTTTTCATGGGTAAATTCATGTTTCACTTGAAGCTCAGATTCACTACCAGGAGTCTGACATTTTGGGGCTTCTAGGATGTTTCTTATCTCTCAGAACTGAGCTTCTCTGGACAGAAATCCAAGTGGAGGGTCTTCGGATCTGTTGGAGCTCCTCTTCCAGTTTGGGAATCACAGCCTTGCTCTGATGACCCAATGTGGCCTTGGACTTCACAACTTCTTGATTTTCTTATTCTTTGGGATCTCTCCCCCTTAGGTGACTGAGGTCCAGATCATGGAGGCCAGACACCTTCTATATCGACCTAATTGCAGCTACTTGTGTCGGACACCTTGTTCTGCACATAAAAAACGGCCAATCAGCACAAACACGACCTAAACTATTGTGAGCAAAGTTGAGGGTGGGAATGCATCACCGAGAGCTTAGCATTTGGCTCGGTTCCTTCGTGAACTCTTGTTACACCAATCTGTTGGACCACCTTATTTTAATCCACGTGAACTGGTAGAAAAACTACAGCTTACAGCAAGAACTCACCTCCTCTCAGCTGCAAACTCGGGGGTGGGCATTCCTGGTCCTGAAGGGCCGCTGTCCATCAGGTTTTAGTTGTTTCTCAGCTTAAACACACCTGGTTTGAATCAGCTGGTGATTAACAGGCTGATTCATTCAGGAATCAGGTGTGTTGGAGCAAGTAAACAACTAAAACATGCTGGATAGCTGCCCTTGATTACCTGGATTCTTCACCCTTGTGCTAACTGGTCTAGTGAAGGGCAGGAATCTGTTCCACCCAACCACACTCTTCCAGGTATCTCTGCCATTGCACATGTGGACATTAAACTTCCTAGAAGAGCAATGGAAACCCCGAATGACACTCAGTCCAGACCGGGGTAATCCAAACCAGAGTAGTAGCCCCCACAATTCGGGTCTGGAAGTGAGGCCAATGCGGAAGTGAAATAAATTGCAGTTCCAGCCTCAGCCGCTGGGAGCTGGTGTCAGAAGCGAGCAAATCCTCATTGACCCCCATGTTAAAAATACCAATTTCACAGCAGAAATAAACATGTTTACAGCCTGGTTCCAAAACATGTTTAGGTTTAATAGATCTAGTTTACACTCATGACAACTCTGAGGGGGGTGAATTGTTTTATCACTCTTCTGTTTAAGTGTATTAAAAGCCTAAAATTCGGACTAATTAATGAGCATCAGACCCACGTGACCACAGAGCTAGCGCCGTGGGAAGGCCTCAGTAGCCTCAGTCTGAGCCTCGGTCTTGCCTGAAAACTGTTTTTAGTTTCTGAACTTAGACCAGTAGTTGTAGCGTTTGTGCATTCTTTTTTGGATATTATTTGTGCAATTGTTGGACAAAATGACTTACTGTGGTATTAATTGCACTAATAGAGCATTCAAGGAGTCTCCACTTCATTTTTTTGGGTAAGTAAAATTATATTTATGTATTTTAGGTCACTGCCGCTTTTGCACTAGCTGAGCTTATCAGAGTAGCTAGCTAACTACCATTTTAACATGTACTTTTTAACCATGAAATTTAGATGTAATACGGTAAAATAATTAATAGGGTATTTGTCGATGGGTGTAAAACCCAGTGCATTTAACATAAAAATGGGTTGAAATGTGACATGTTGGTGGAGCTCTCGGAGGGACACTTCTGTGTTCCATTCTTCCACCCGGTTCTCCCCAGCGGTCAGCCCGGCGCATCTCTGACCGCTTCTGTGCTGGTCTGCTGCACAGCCTGACCACTTGTGGAGCTCTCGGACTCGGAGAGAGACCTGACCACAGAAATTCTGCAGCTCGGTGAGTTGGTTGATAGTGCTTGATGTTAGTCTCCAGAAGTCTGTATGCCATCAGATAAACTCGCTCGTTTTTTTTTATTTTTTGCATATTTGTAAAATAGTGGTGGTGGGAGGACTAAATAACTAATTTGTCCACAAAGAGCGGCGACCGGGTGCCCTGTTCTCATGGGAACTAGTGCAGTTTAATAAAATAGAAATTAGTTAATAAAACTGATTATTAAAAGGTTCATATCCTATCCAATGAGGCGATAGACTCAAGTGCTTTGTTTTATATATTTGTTATAAAGTATGCATTTTGTATTACTCTTTATCCTAACTTTAGACCTTTTACTACAGGGCATGATAAGCTATTAAGTATTGTAAACTCATATGCTTAAGTAGTTCTTTGTATGAAGTTTTCCTCTAGGCGATCCAGAGAGGCTTGACCTTTGGGTAAGTAACCAAAGAAGAGAGTGCTGGACTCCCAATTCACACTCCCGCTTGTGCAGTGAACACTTTGAGAGTCATTACCTCACCACGGACTCCAGGGTACAAACACATTACTTCATATTTTGGTTGAGATTGGAAAATGAAGAAGAAAAACTATATACATATTTACAAGAAAGTAGCACGACATCACACCTTTCTGCATCTAATGAACACAACGACTCCCACACAATAGAGGCTAACGATGCAAACGAACCATGAGGAGGTAGGGAGGAGGTGTTTGGCAGGTGACAGCTTCTGCTTATCAAGCAACAATAGACAGCTACAATGACTATGTTTACATGCAGCCAATATCCGGGTTATGATCGGGTTAAGGTCGGTTTTCGGGTTTCTGAGTTGATCAGAATTACCCGTCTACAAGCATAAATAGAAAGAGTTACCCCTAACTTGCATAACCCGATATAAATGTGGACGTTGGGGTAGCGTCAGGACGTATGGACTACGTCCAGACGCAATATGCGTCATTTCCAGTTCTTCTTGTTCCGGTATCCATGAAAACAACATGTTTCCCAGTTCGGAAGAGATAGAGATCCTTGAAGTCACTCTACCATTCACCAAACGTGGAACAGATGTAGTGCATTGAGGATCCAGATGCATTGCTCTGGAAAATTTCCTAACGGTATCTATATCTTCTGCCGCTGCATGCAGACTGTCACGAAGTTAAAGCATTTTGTCGTAAATGGCAGTTGTACAAAAACCGGACCGCGTCTGTTCTGCACTCGGTGTGAACAAGTATTTAGTCTGACCCTTTGCCATAAATAGGGGTTGTATCAACTAGTCGACTAGTCAGCTAGTCGACTTCACTGCTTTGTAGTGACTTTTTATGCCTTTCATCGAATAGTCGCTGTCACGTGATAATGACCGACAAGACAGAGTCTTCGGAAAAGACAGCAGGTGACAAGCCCCTATGCATTGGGAGGCGACGTGCTGTGCCAGAGTGTCAATATCTGACATCCGCGGTAAAACTGACATTTGACCGAATTGTGACCTTTACCTTCTTGAAATTTAACTCACTCCCATCCTAACCTTAACCCGCATGCAAAGCTTTGTTTTGCGTTTCATCGTTCCTATCAAACGCGATTAACTGAAAGTTTAGACTTACATACTGGGTAAAGGTTAGGGTGGGGGTGAGGGGAAGGGTAAATAGCAAGAGGGTAAAAGTGACAATTCAGTGAAATCTCCATTTTACTGCGGGTGTCAAAAAGCGATGTGCTGTGCCAGAGCGTCACCTCCCGATGTGCGTCGGAAAAAAACGTTTGGTCACCCATCGTCAGTTTTAGCCATTTCAGGTGTATGACTTCATCAATGATTAGTCAAAGTCGACTAGATTTTCATTACTTGACTGTCAACTTTAAAAAATTAAGTCATGCAGCCCCTAGCCATAAAACCAATTTTCTACAGGAAAGTTTATGAGGTCGATTCCTTTAAACTAAGTTACTTTCTATTTTACAAAACCAAATCTAAAATGCTCTAATCGTGTATGAAATACTAATAACATGGCATTTAAAGAAGAACATGCCAGCCAGGTGTTGCAGATCAAATGCAGTGCATTAGCTGAATATCTCCAGGTGTGACCACTTTTATAAAAGTAGGTGTTCAGGCACTCAGGTGTGCTAACACAGCAATCACCTTACTGAAACATGTGTTGTTCATTGTGGAAAGGTTGAAAGACCATTTCCAAACAATTTTGAGTCCTTCCTTCTTCAGTCTATGTGAAGGCCTTTTAGGGCACTTGTCAGTCTATTCTAGAAAGGATCAATAGGGTAAGTTCACCCTAAGTTATATTATAGAATGATAAGAAAATACATTAAGCTAAATGTCATACTATACAGGCCTCATTTTGCCAGTGAAATTAGACATAGATGGAAAATATGAGTTTTTGGAAGGGTTTCTGGCTTAGATATTTTTTTTCCCCAAAAAGACAAAAATGTATCTGTACGGTTTTAGTTTCCAACGTTATTAGTGCAAACCACAGGACTTCCATTCATTTAACTTTAAACCTAATTTGTCAACTGGTGATTGGGGGGGGGGGGTTGGATCCTATGGTCGCAAGTCCATCCTGTTGGACCAACACGATGAGACACGAGCAGATATGTAAACTCCGAGCTTTCTCAGTGAGAAATCAAGCTAAACGCCTCTTTGCTATAACGAGACCCTGATGTTCTGTAAATTGCCATGACCCACAAAAAACAGCCAATCAGCACACATACCTGAATTCCCAAAGCTGGTAAAACAAGTGATGTCTCTGCTTGTTTGAAGTTACAGTGCCCAGGAAATTAATGCTAATCACAAAAGTTCTTCCATATGTGTCAAATTACTGGAATGCCATGAAACAGGACAACTATCACCTGCACAGCAAAAACCGGCCAAATTAGGGCTGTCTAAGATTCTTAACTTGGGTTGTTGTTAAATTAATCATTTTTAACTTGTGGATTTATTAAATTGTAAGAATTTCTTTAAAGACGTCAGATTTGAATTTAAGGTTTATTTTCTTTAAACTTATATGCAAATTCTCTTTCACTGTTACCCTGAAATTGTTCGTGGCATCAATGCTCTTAAAGTTTTGACAGTGGAGGTTTCATCATGGTCAGTATCTTTGGATGGCTGCTTTTGTACCCAACTATCCATCTTCTCTTTGTACAAGACCCTTTTCTAATAAACGCTCTTTTATTTGGTCACTTGAAATCACGCCACAAGTTATTAAAGTGGGAAAAATGCACTAAATTCAAGATGCAATCTACTGTTGCATCAGGATTTAACTTGGTAAATAATCGATTTATAATTGTATCCCAGGTTTTTCTAGCACAAGTTGTAAAAGAATTGTTCCAATTCCAACTGAACCAATGAAAAGAAGAGCTAAAGGTAACACAATCTGACAAGCATGAAATTGTATTTTTCTACCAACAGGGAGAGCCCCCAAAAAACGATTACCTAAAGTTTAGCCGTACACTTCATATAGTGTGCACTGCGTTATTAAAAGACTTGGGAGACTGGACACGTGGAAGAGAAATTAAAAAGCAGCCAATCTAAAAAATATATGAACAATATCTACTGTAAAATGGATATTTATTTAAAAATCATGACATTGAAAAACCAGATTGGTGGTCGAAAAAATTGATAAAAGTTGACACAAATTTAGGAAATGGTGACAAACCCCTGGTTCATCCCTTGAGTTAAACACATTTTGGATGCATGAACAATTCTTTGTTAGTCCTCAGTCAAAATTCCACTGATATTTTTTATGTGGTGGGTATTTTAACCTTAAAGGCCATGTGGAGGGTTGTTCAGAGACACTATTTAGAAACAAAATAAAACATGCAAGTGTATGAAAAATTTATATTACAAATAATAAACAGATATAATCGTTTCTGTTGAATATAATTGTGTTAAAATTCCACATACTGAGTTTTTAAAAAAATTCCTTGGTATATTCAGTGCATACCTGAAAAAGAAGTTGAATTTTAAAATTCTGGTAACAAGTAAAATTTGCTCATGGAGCACAAACATGCTGACTGATAAAAGGTAATAGGTTATTTACTGTAGTTTGAGATTGGTTGGATTTGCATGCAATTTGAATCTTTACAGGAAGTGAAGAAAAGCTAAAAATGGAAAAATCGGAACCGTCATTATTCTGGATGTAACCTTGAAATTTTAGTAGGAAACAACTGGACTTTTTCTGTTATCCTTGAAGTTTTGCCTCATCTCAAAACCTTCAGTTCCAAAACTTGCGTTTGGAGGAGGCGGCTTATCCGGTGTGGTCTGAAACAAAACTTAACTAATGCCCTAAACAGACTGGGCTGTTGTTTTTAATGGTTATGGTAAATGGCCTGCATAGTATAGTGCCTTCTAGAGTCCTGGAACCCCCCAAGGCACTTTACAACACAATCAGTCATTCACCCATTCACACACACATTCACACGCTGGTGGGGATGAGCTACAATGTAGCCGCAGCTGCCCAGGGGGGCACTGACAGAGGCGAGGCTGCCGAACACTGGCGCCTCCGGTCCCTCCGACCACCACCAGCAGACAAGGTGGGTTAAGTGTCTTGCTCAAGGACACAAGACAGCGACAGACTGAGTGGGGCTCAAACCTGCAACCTTCCGATTACGGAGCGAGCACTTAACTCCTGTGCCACCGTCGTCCCGTTATAAATGTGTTAAGTCTTGCTGAAGACAAACTGGTTCTACTGCAGTAGGAAACCGACCTGATCTGCGTGTAAACAGGTCCGTCGAGCCAATACTGGAAACATCTGGATGTGATGAGACCACTGAGGCGATTTTTCTGATAATATCGCTACAAAGTAACACACCGTCAAACACCGTACGTACCAAACAAGCTGTGCTGCAGCGTTGCTGTCCATTCCTCCAGCCATTGTTCATATTCTGTTTGAACTTTGTCTGCTTCACTCCCACCAATTTGTTTACAGTCTGTGTTGCTTTAAGCTAATCAGAAGAATGCTGAAATGACGCATGTCGCCACCTAAAGCACCGGAGTGGAATGAACTTCATTTGAGAATTAGATTTTCTAACGTACATGTAAACTAAGATAAAGGCTCCCAGTTTATTACATTAGATTGACTTAGATGTGCATGTAAACGACAAGCCAATAAGAGTCCCTGATGAGGCCAATGTTACAAGAACCCATGAAGGTCACATGGGTCCCTAGTCCCTCCCACTATTCAGCTCCCTGTTTGTGTCGTTGGTGCTGATGATTCTAACAGGCTTCTGAGATTGGAAACTAGAAAGTCAATCTGATCAAATGATGAAAAACACATTTTGATGCTAGAAACAAGAAACTGCTGTAAAATGAACGATTTGTTGAGACCAAACTGGTTTGCAGATACAGTTTTTAATGTATCACAACAATGAGCAACAAACATACTTGATGAACTATTTCCAGAAGTTGTTCAAATACCATCTACAATAAACGTCATTTCAACTATGACAACAGGTCTGTGACAAAATTAAAAAAAAGTTTCAAAACCATGTTATTACCGTGATACGGTACAGTTGAGACCTCAAACAGTACAGTAACAAAAACTAATGCGACTACTCTCTATATATAAAACATCAATAACATTTTTGGTTTAGTTTATTTAAAGTTTTAGCCATAGGGGCTTCTTCTTATTAAAACCTCAGGGTGCATTTCCTATGTAACCCAGATGTTGTAGAGTACATATTGTGTAGGATATGACTGCGCCATGAAAATCCCTTTGACATCCAGAAGAGCAATTCCAATTTCAACCTTTTGAAGGCTGTCCCGATAAACATGACACAATCCATCCGTTTTCTTAAAAAAAAAGTTTTTTTTTTTCTTTTTGGCTGCTGTGCAGTTGCAATATATATGTACAGTTATATTGTTGGACCATCCTTTTAGTTGGTTTCATAGCTTTTACCAGTCCTTCGTGTGGGAAGTGTCCTGTCTGCTGCTAGCATCTTAGCACACGATGCTAGCTGACAGTTCAGTCTTTTAATGCTGAGCCACAAAGTGGGAAAAGGCAAAAAGCCAGAGTTGTGAAAGCCTTTGGAATCAGGACAGTCGCTTACATTTGTACAATGGCAGAATTGCACCTTGGGAGGCCAGGATGTCTCACATGAAACACAATCAAAAAGTGTCTTCAGGAATAAAGTAAATGTAAAATACTAAAAATCTAAATAATGACATTTAAAAAGCTCACACAGTAAATTAAAAACAGATGTATTGCTTAAAATAAAAAAAACACCTTTACAATAAAAAAAACAAAAACAAATGTCAATTGATTTTATTGTTTGAAACAATAACGAAGCATGATTTGATTTAACCTGTCAAACAGTTGCATTACATGCTACTTGCTCATTTCAGAATAGGAAATACCAAAAGCAATACATTTTTGCATTTCTTCATATTAATAAATTTGTACCATGCACAGCCAACTACGAATATGTACAACAGCTCAGCTTTCTTTGTTCACAAGCCTTTTTCTTTCATACAAATAGCCTTCTGTTACTTTGGAATGAGTCACACTGGTTACCAAACTAGAAAGTGATTTGTAAAAATTGAACACCCTTTTAAAAGCTTTCACATTCTTAGTTCCACAAAGAAAAAGACAAAAAAAAAAAAAAAAAAAAAGCTAAAGCAAGCAACGGTTTGGTATTTCGTCTGTTTGAAAGTTGAGGGAATCCATGGCAGGCAAATTAACATTACACAGTAGCAGCAAATGTTGTAAGGTAATACTCTGCAATGAAATCAGTGAAACCATTAAAAGTGGGAAAACTGCAATGTTGAATTTAACTGTGGAAAAATCAGAAGTGCCCAGAAAATTATTGAGAAGATGTCAACCTATGCACCAAACGGCTGCATTTAGGTTTAACACTGTTTTAAATCCTGCAAGTACATAAAAATGTTAACATCAATTTAATATTAAATCACAAATGCTGTTATCCCCCTCTTAAAGCAGCTAATTTGCCATCGCATAACAAATTAATATACCTTTTCTTTCTTAACATTGTGACCAACTTGTACCTTAACAGTTTCAAGTATACAGTACTGCTTTCTTTGATGCACCAATTTTTAAATAGGTCTCTGGATTGTTAGGCATTAATCCTGTAACAAATGTGGACCAATATGCTGCTGCAACAGACACAAATAATAATTAAAACACATACATATCTACATACGTACATACAAACAATCAGAAAATTCTATTAAATTAACAAATGGCCTACTCAAAAAAAAACAAAACAAATAAAAACAAATTAAGTGCACTATAGTTCAGACACAAGCAGGTACCGTAGCAGTACAGCAATTCACAAATGAAAAATGTTATATTCACATAATCCGAGTCTATCAAAACTACAGTTATTACCTCTTCAGAAAAGGGTGTGAGTAGAGGTTAAAGTGAGAAGGTAAGAGTTGGCACAGATTAGTATATACTACAAAAAAAAAATAAGGGGTTGGGAAATAGATAAGAGCTTGTTGTAATACAAACTGGCAAACACAGGGGCATCATACACATTTACTTCACCATTCTAAATTCCCTCAGTGGCAAAACCATACTGTCTTTGTAGAGCAAAACTAAAAGTGTATGCACATTGTCCATTGTAACAGTAAAATTGTCTCTTGGTACTCTATTCACATCAAGGAAATGCGTCCGATAAAGCTTGACATGTTTTGGTTATAAGCCAAGTGTACCCAGGCTTGGTGCTGCTTTAACAAATGAGAAATGTTATGTTCTGACCTGAGAATTTAAAGCTACTGAATTACACCTATCTAAACTAAGAGAGATTCTCTTCGAGGGTTCTGGATCATCATCCCATACAGTACATGCTAGCATTTGGAAAACAATCCAGCTGAGGTGCAATTTGCTATCGTGAGAGTTTTTGGCTTGAAACAAGCTCCCCCCAAGGGAACCTGTGAGATTTTTTCCTACTCCATGTTTTTGTATACAATATAAGCTCAGTCAAGCATCTGCAACAGTTCTGTCCATAACAAAAATCAATCAATATCTTGCCAGCATATCAATATGGGAAAAACAATCCTGAGTCAATCATTTGGTACTGTAATTTTTTTGGGTTAAGAGAAACTTTGGAACTGCAGTTTAAAAAGTCTTACTTTTTTCTTTAAGCAAGGGATCCTGTTGTCACACCTACACACTGAACATATCCATTCTGATACTATTGAAGCTCGCGTCTAGGCCAGAGGCAGTCTTAGCCTTGACTTCCAACGCATTATCTAAGTCATCCAGCTTCTGGCTTAGCTCATTGTCAGACTCATCTGAACAACTCTCGGTGGGTAGTGAGGTTGGAACCCCTGAGGTGCTGCAGGAAGTTGAGGTAACCGTTGAGGGTGAGGAAAGGGGAGGAGGGGGAGAGACAGACGGGGAAGAGGAAGCAGCTTTCCGGGCTGTGGTGGCCTGGAACAGAACATTTGGCCAGGACTTCATGGACAAGCGAGAGAGATGAGGAAAGGTGTTATTAGAAGAAGCTGCAGACTGCGAGGTAGATGTGGTGTTAGGAGTAGGGGAGCAAACAGAGTGAGGTAATAATCTAGTATGCTCTTTGGCATTTCTCATTGCTTGTTTGATTGTTTTCTCTTTGTGCAAGCTCGACTGAAGATGTTGGCCAAGTGCTTCATTCCCATTAACAACCACATTGCAGGCAACACAAGTGTAGTTGCTCACTGCTTTTCGAAGCACTGTTTCTTGCGGGTCAGTAAAAGGATGTCCGAAGTAACAGAAGGACTTCTGATGACGTACCACTGAATCTTCGTCAGCAAAAATCATCTGGCACTTCCTGCATATAAACTCATGCTTGATGGATGGTACAATAAAAGCATCTGGAAAATCCATGGTACTTTTGGTTTCTGTTTTCGGTTCTTCTTTTGTGCTTTCTGTTGAAGAGCCTTGGTTGTTGTCATCCTTAGCTTCTTTAGCTTCTTTTGGTTTGAAGGAGTTAGTTGTAGTGCTCTGGATGCTCTGAGATGTCTTCAAGGGGGTTGGTCTCTGTTGCTGCTTCAGTTCAAGTTGTCTCTGCTGCTGCTCTTGCTGTTTCTGTTGCTGCTGTTGCTGCTTCTGCAGTGAATCCTGGAGGGATTGGTGGTACTGCTGGTACTGTTGCAGGAGCGCAGTTGGGGAGAGACCAGCGGCCATGGCAGCTTGTGGGACTGCTGCTGGGCCATATGGAAACAGGCTCTCCATTCCGCACAGTGGTGGAAAATAGCCCCCTGTCTGAACCCCTCTGGTGAGCTGTGGAGAAAAGCAATTGGGAAATCCAGGGAGAAAGTAGGGCAAAAACTGTCCCCCCAGTAAAGAGCTGGGATCGCTTGCAGCGAGAGCATTCTGCAGTGCCTGAAGTTGAGAAGCATCCAAGGAAGTCTCACTTCCTGGTTTCCCTGGAGGCTGACATTGTTTCTCCCTTGCTTTGGCCATGCTGGGGGTGTCAGGGCGTGAGCCACTCTCATTCTCTCTGTCCTTCACCTTCGTTTGAGGTTGCTTGTCCCCTGGTTTCTTGATGCTGTCTCTCTCTGAGTTTTTGCCATGCTGCTCTGTGTGGTTTACTGTTGCCAAAGGTGTGGAGGGAACAGGAGGAGGAGGAGGTGGAGGAGGAGGAGGAGGAGTCTGCAGAAGAGTCTTGGTTGGGGTAGTGCTGAGAGACATGGCAGGAGAGGGGGTGGCTGGTGTAGGGAACCCAAGCATGCCCGCACCGGGAGACGCTAAAGCTGAAATACAGTGGTATATAAATATGGAAATGTTCAATATTTAAATATTCAACCCCAAATCACTTTGGAAATGTTTTTGTCTAAGATAAATATGCTGTCACTGGCTGAGTGATTAAAATTTTGTTATGGATCAAAACTGTCACATGCGCTTTATGATAAATTCCTCAATATATTAAAGAAAAAATATAAGCAACCTAAAACAGAAGGGGAAACAAGGTAAAACAAAATACAAGTCATGGATAATTTGTAAATAATAATAATAAAATAATGAATAAATCTCAAAACATATAATTAGCCGTTCAATATTTGAGGCTAACATTATGCATTCACTTACTACCACCATTCTTTAAAATCTTTAAAAGTTTTACAAAATTAGACTTTTGAAAAAACAGTACTGTAATACAGAATAAACAGTAATATAGTAGAATAAAACAGTGCATGATAAAATTTCAGTTCTTAAAGCTTCTAGTCAGTTTTTTTCACTGTTTGTCATACTAACTCACCAGGTGTGTTGGGTGGAAAAACAGGAAGCGATGATGGCCCGTTTACTCCAGGAAGTAACACTGGTGGAAGGCCAGATAATCCAGGATAGCCTGAGGGTAGGCTGAGGCCATGAAGTGCACTGTTGTTATCCACTGAAGTCTGTTGCTGCTGGCTAGGCAGACTGAGACCCTCACCGGCTTTTTTCATTCGGTCTAGCTCTTGCTGGGCCATCAGCTGACGAACAGTGGTTGGTGCTAGGTAGTCCTTTTCTCTGTCCACCTGGTTTCCCAGAGTTTCTTGCACTTTGGTGATGTGCTGCTTAGAGAAGATGTGGTCTCTTACAGACATCCGGGCAGTGTACTTTACACCACAGAGTGTACACTCACTCCTGGGTCCTTCCGGTGAACCTTGACTTATCATGAATGGCTTTCCGATGTTGATCTTGAATTTCTTTTCTTTAGCACGGGCATTCTGGAACCACACCTGGACGACACGTTTTGGAAGTCCAATCTCATTGCCCAGCATCTCACACTCTTGCATTGTAGGAGTGCGATAGTCACTAAAACAAGCTTTGAGGACTTTAAGTTGTAGGTTGCTCATTTGGGTCCTGAAACGTTTGTGGCCTGGTCTTTCCCCTGCACTGTTGACTTTCCCAGATTTGTTAAACGGGTTTCCTGTCCCAAAGGGACTAGGAGAACTGGGATCAGCAAGGCTTGATGATTCACTCCTGTCATTGAGTTCATCCATGTCGTCATCTCGTGAACTGTAGTAGGAGTCACAGTCCTTTCCAGAGAAACTTAGGGAAGGACTCACCATGCTGAACTGGAACCTCTCATTGCCAGCATCAGAATTTAGCATCAAGCCTTTTTTGTTGTCACCAAGCTTGTCTCCTCCATTGGCAGTTAGGCTCTCAACTTCATTGTTATTACACTCATCTCCAGTTGTAGCATCGCTAATGGCTGTGTTGATTGATGATGTTTCATCAAAGTCCATCTTACTGAGATCATAAGATGAAACATCTGCTGAATTATTTGTAGGCCCTTCAGATTCATCGCAGTTTTCAGCTTTTAAGGATGAAGGGCTTAAGAAGTTTTTTACTTGTGCCTCAGATGGTTTGACGGGGGTTGAGGATGCAGCAGGCATGTCATACTCATTGGGCTCAGTCTTAGTAGGTAGCTGTGGGTAGTCAAAAAAATTAAACTTATTTGGGCTTTCACCTCTTTCATTGTCTTGATTCATCATTGGGCTTGGTGGTAAGCTAAAGCCTGCTTGTTTAGCCTCGTGCCAGTGTCTTGATCGTATGTGGCTATCTAGAGCAGACTTAGCCTTGAACAGTGCTCTACAAAAAGGGCATTTCTTGTGAGACTGGGAGGGGCCGATAGCCCTAAATTGCCCCTTTCTCTCTCTGGCTCGAGTGTTTTGGAACCAAACTTGCACAACTCTCTTTTTCAAACCAACCTCTCGAGCAATGTGGTCCAGCATCTTCCTTGTTGGGTTAGAGTCCAGAAGATATTTGTCATAAAGGATCTCTAATTGCTCTGGTGTGATGGTGGTTCTTAAACGTTTATCTCTGTGTTGTTCTTCACTGCTGTTTCCACCGTCTTTATCATTAGAAGTTTCCTCCTTCTCATCCAGTTTTCTCTTCATTGCTCCAGAGCTTGTAGCTGATGGCATACTAGAGCTACTCTGAGAGGGCATTTGAGAGAGCCCACCAGATAGCAACTGGCTTGCCATGAGGGGGTTGTTGGGGTCAAATATCATATATGGCATGTCAATGGGTCTTTCAAGGAACTGGGAATGAAGGAATTGGTTTTGGGCAGCCAAGAAATGCATGTGCTGGTGCTCCTGCCACAGCTCAACAGTTGGGAATGCAATCTTACATTGATCACACTGGTACTGAAGCATTTGGTGGGGCAGACTGTTTGTGAGTGAGGAAAGTGCCAGGGAAAGTGGACTTGAGGGCACTGTAGCTGCCTGAGGCTGGGAATGTGGTCTGGACAATTGTGGTTGAGGAACTTTCTGAGGAGGTGGTTGAGGTGTACAAGCCTTAGAAGGTCTAGGTTCTGGTAGTGACTTCATTACTGGCGAGGGGGCAGTTTCAGCTTGTTTTAGGTCTGTTTCAGTAGCAATATCAGGCTTAGGGGAAGCTTTGCCCACAGTAGTACGGGGAGAGGCCATCACAGGGGAGCTTGAACCCGAACTGGTGGCAGTCCCTGCATGTGATTGTTTTGTTAACTCTAAAGGTACATGGAAACCCTTGATTGGAACTTGGTCCATTATATCTGCGTATTCCTCACAAGTGTTCTCCTCTATCTCCTCATCTTCATCTTTATAGCACAGTTTTTTCTGGTGAGTGATAAGGTCAAAGATTCTTGGGAACACGATGTTGCACTTTTTACATTGGTACTGCATGCTGCTGGTTCTGATATATCGTTCATTGGTCAGCTCCTTTTTCTCACTGTCCTTAGAATCTGCCTGGTTCTCATAGCTCTTACGCGCTTTCTGGCGAGCATTTTGGAACCACACCACAATAACTCGTGTTGGCAAGTTGAGTACAGTTGAGAGCTGCTCAATCTCATCATCCTTTGGATAGGCATTAGTGTCAAAGAAATCTTGAAGGACCCTCAATTGGTAATCAGTGAATCTTGTTCTAGAGGACCTCTTGTTGATGGCTGAGTCCGTTCTATAGTACTCGTGGGCACTGAGCTGGGGCTCCATTCTAATATCTTCCAATGTAGTAATGGGAGGAATGTTGAAATTGTAGGGAGAGTCTTTACTTCTCTGCCTTTCCTTGAACAGGGTGTTACGGAACCAGTGCTTTATTACTTTCTGGGGCAGACCAGACTTTTCTGACATCTCTTGAATTTGCTCTTCATTGGGAGAATTGTTGATATCAAAGTTTGCACGGAGAATTTTAAGTTGCTCATCAGTTATACGGGTGCGTGGACGCTTAAACTGAGACTGGCGGAGGAAGTTTGGATCGAGACCCAACTGCTGCTGGCAGAGTTGTGTAAGGTCTGTAGAAAGTGAGTCCATTGTGGGTAGTTGCAAGGCCAACTGAGGGGGTAGGCCCGGGTGCTGGACAGACTGCATCATTAAAGGTGGGAAAAGTGGCAGATCTAAAGGAACAGGGAGCTGGACTTGGGGTGGCGCAGGAGGGGCAGTAGGCGGTGGAGGAGGGGGTGGCGGCTGGGGTTGCTGGGTTTGAAGGGAGGGTGTATGTGCAGCTTGATGGGAAACAGAAACTGGAGAAGGCGCTGGTGTTTGAGGCTTGTTGATTGATGTAGTCGAGGGCTGTGGAGTAGATACAGGAGCTGGAGCGGTAGGGGGTGGTGGAGGAGGAGGTGGTGGTGGAGGTGGAGGAGTCTCAGGTGAAGAAGGGTTTATTGGATAAAGTTTATCATAGGCCTCTCTGTACTGCTGGGCAAACTTTTCAAGCTCTACATATGGGAAAAAGTGGCTGTGCACATGTTCCTGATGGCTTTTGAGAATTAGCATATTGGAGAACAGCTTTCCACACATCCCACACTCAAGCTTATCAGTGTTCATCTCCACGTGTTCAATTCCTTCTTTATTCTTCTTTTGATTTTTCTGTCTGTTTTCATTGTACTGGATGACCAACTCAAATCCAAAGTTCTCCAATAATGCTTTGGCTGCATTACCCCGCGCTCCTGACACAATCCGCGGAGGAGGGATCAATGGCTCCGAGAATTTTGACTTTTTAGTGTCTTTGTTGTCTTTTGCATTATCACTCATAACATCTCCTGAACTTTCCATCTTTGTCCTGCTTTCGTGTTTTTCTAAATGGTCTTCTGCCTCCATTGACATCTGCATTTCTGAAACAGACACAGGGTTAGGCTCTAATTTGGATTTGTGGTTCTGCATTTGCTGGTTTTTCTGTTGAATTTGTGACTGTATATGAGAGGCTTGATTCTGTTGTTGCTGAGCCTGTTGTTGGGCTTGAGCCTGCTGTAACTGGTGCTGCTGTTGCATCTGCTGTTTCAGGTCCTCTAAAAATGATCCTGTAAGCCCAGGCATCCCAAAAGCTGCCGCTGAGTGTAGTGCAAGTTCTGGATTAATATTGAACTCTGCTCCCGGTATATAAAACGGGAAGAGAAATTGCGGCTGCTGAAATTGGAGCAGCGCTTCTGGGGTCATTGGGAAATGTGGGAAGAAAGCTGGGTTGAGGAACTGAGGCTGAAAGAAAGCAGCCTGTTGCTGGAGTTCATGCTGCAGTTGCAACTGCAGCTGGCTGGCGGACTGGGCTGACTGGTGGCTGCTTGTCTGCGCTGAAACATGGTCAGTAGTTGCGGTTTGTTTTGTGGTGTTGCTGTTGCTTGGTTCTTTGGGTTCTACATTGTTTTCTTTGTTCGAAGAGGGTGTGCCACTTCTAGCAGTGTCTGAGGTGATAGCATTTCCTTGAGCACTTGGGCCTGGACTTTTTGTAGGTGATGGACCACTACCTGCAGTGATACTGCCGCTGCTCGCATCAGTTTTGGCTGTTCTTGCTTTGGTCTGGTGGAGGACTGACCTCATGTGGATTTCAAGTGTTGAGCTTTGGCTGTAGGCAACATTACAAATATTGCATTTAAATGGTTTGTTATCAATGCTATTGGTCGTCTCCTGTGGAACAGGACTTGATGCCTCTTGAAGAACCTTCTTTAGTTTATGTAAATGGGAAACAGAATTATAGTGTACCAGCAAGATGTTCTTCTGGGTAAAGGACTCTTTACAAACTGTACACTTATAAGGTCGAGAAGGATCCAAAAATTTCTCCATTGTAAAGTTGGGTCCTTTTCTAAATGGTAAAGTCCGTTTGGGTTCTGCACCCATGTCATCTAGAAGAGAGCTACTGTCACTTCCTGTAGGACTGGGTCTCTCTTCTTGGTCCATTTCATCATCTTTGTCCAAGTCGTGTTCAAAGCCCTGCGCTTCCTCCAGGGCCCTGGCCTCACTCTCAGTGATGTCACCATTCAGTGGCAGGTTTCCGATTAGTTGCTGCACCTCCGCCTCAGTAAGCTCTGGATGTCCATTCTCCAGATGCTTTCGGAGGGCTAGGAATGTCCTAAAGCTGCGTTGACAAAGGCTGCACATGGTGGCTGCTCTGATGGCATGGTACTGAGAATGTATCTGAAGCTTCTGCATCGTCTTAAAGGCCAGGCTGCAGTGGTTGCAACGATATTTATAGACGTGACGATCAGACACAGAGAGCTGCTGTTGTTGCTGTTGGAGTTTTTGGAGCTCACTGAGATGATCATGTAGATTATCAGGCGATTTGCTGTCATGCCCTTGCCCAGTGGTTCTCTTCCAGTCTGGGGCTTCTGAGGCCTCCTTTGGGGGTTTGAGTTCTTCGTCTTGCTGATCATCATTCTTCTCTTGACTAGACAGCTCGTCCTTTAAAAGGTTTCCTATGAGAGGAAGATAATAGTTTACAATGTATTTCCCAGCGACCTCTCAAACAATTATTCTTGTTTTGGTTGACCAACATGGTTCAATTGCTATGTTTGCTCACCTTGGAAACTTCCTGACCCATCAGCGAGAGACATAGGGGAATCGGTTAAAGCCTGAGCTTTCCCCTGTCCAGACTGGGGATGCATTCCACTATTTGTAGAGGCTGTATCAGGTCCAACAACCTATTAGGCCAAAAGAAACACCGTAAGTATTGCATAAATGTATGATGGACAGACAGAGTTCATACTCAAATCAATGAATTATTCCTACCGTTAGAATCAACTTCTCCACACAGTCGGGAGCCACACTGTGAAGGTGTGTGAGATGCAGCTGCAAATGAATTTTGTTGCTTAGGACATCCTGGCATAATGGACAGCGGATTACTGGCTGCATGGAATGCTGGGACATCACATGGAGCTGCATACGGTTGGCATCTTTACTGCTGTAGTTGCAATAAGGACATTGCTGAACCTAGAAAACAAAACAAAAACAGAATACCTGGTTTTAGCAGGAGTAAAGATGCATCATTTTTGGATTGCAACAAAGTTTTATCAAGATATTCAACCACCAAACTTTCCCCATATCTGCAAAATCAAATTAAAACTTTACAATTCGTGTTGACCCACCTCATGCTAACACTGACATCACCTCCCCCCACCAAACAAAATCTAGATCAACTATTTTTTTATATAATTCACTTAGGTCTCTAAAGTCATGCAATTTTATTAGTTGAAATCATGATCAGCCAGAATTTCTAATCACGAGATTACAGACGATAAAGGCGCGTAACCTCCAAACCGAAGTCTTGCACTCATTACACGAAGTACTCCGAACACAGCTGACGTGCTACCACCTGTTTTAATAGAATCCATTTCTGAAATGACTACGTCCTCCCTCCTTGCAAGGGCCCCGAACCAGACCAGCTAATACTTCATAATCTAATTTAAAAACACATATAATTTAAAGAGATGCAAAAAAGGGAAAAAGAAGCAGGGAGGGAGGCCTTAGGCTACTGCTGGTACTCCACTTAAGAACACAAAGGCTGGCTTTCGTGCTTGATGTTAAAAAGCTCTGTCACAGAGGGAACGGTGGGATGCATTTAACCCTTTCAATGAAAGCTGGCGCCAGCATCTGCTAAATGCTTGGCTTAGCATTTTTGCTTCGTAGAGAGAAGTATCTTCCCATTAGCTCATCCCACAGTGACAGTGAAGGTTAGATTTCATTAGTGCTCATGAACGTGCCTCATTAGTTATTAGCTCAGTGTATGTGCAACGACAAATTCCACCAAGTAGTTAATATTCAGAGCAAAAGTTTTACTCCAGACAGATACACACAAAACCCCACAACACACCTTATTTGGCTAGGCGGTAAAGCTGTGCACCAAAGAATAAACTATCTTTAAGTTGCTTGGAAGCACACCATGATAACTGGCAGCTTCCTATTGATTTTCTACTAACCCTTACCTGGTCATTGCCAGAGGTTTTCCCCTCGGCAGACTTTGGCCTTTTGGGTGGACTTTCAATTTGTCGATCGGGCAGGAGGGAATGTTTAACTGTAGCGTTTGGCCCAGTTACCTCTTTGGACATGACACCTCCTCCTAGGAGAGAAAATATGTTAAACATAAAGTTAAATCACATTTGTAGAATCTAAGATGGGATTTGTTATTTCACATGAGGCCTTGCATTAATAATTCACAGAAATCAAAGCTGCTAAATCTAAAAAACGCCAATGGTTTCATGGCTGTTACCGGATCACTACTCTATGTGCAAATCCTAAACAAATATCTGCGCTAACACACTGAAAATGTGACATTTGGAGTGTGCTTTACATCAGAAACAGACGGGATGATTATTGATTTACAAATAATTCCGCAAATGGCATAAATGAGTACCGCAAATTAACATTCAGTGGGGCAGAGGTGATGATTCCGAAAGTGATTCGACTCTAAGACAACATTAGCATGGATACAAGCGTGAACTGTGTAATTCATATTCATATACAGTGACGTGGTTCTGCCCTGAGGACATGTAAAATGGGAAAAACTCGGGCAGGCTCATTATCACAGCACGACATACATTAAATGTTATGGTAATATTATACACTTCATTAGTTCATATACATTTGCCCGCCTGCCTCCACAACTCCTCTGTCTGGGTAAGATGCTACATTTTCAGGGCTTGGTCACGGCTGGTGGTACAGTAGCAGTGTGTGTCTATTTATATGTTTGCCTGCAAGTGTGTATGTGTGTGTGTGTGTGTGTGTGAGACATTAACAGCAGGGCTCACTGTGAAGAGATCAGCCTCTGGTTGTATTTAGTAAATGCTGCAGCCACTGATAAATCTTTCATTAGCCTCGTCCTAAGATACAAGCCGTGCAGGCCCGGCTATACTCTGCCACTGCAATTTACCCACTCTGCTCAACACAAAGACACAGCAACAGCAACTCTCCCTCCCTCGTTCCCTCCCTCTCTCTCTAAGCCATCAGCCTCCCCCCCTCCTGCCTTCCTCTCACTCTGCCTCTCCTGCGTCCCCTCCTTCGTCTGGTCACTCAAGGCAATATGTGAGCCTCACTCTTGCGAATCAACGCTTCACGCTAGATGCACAAATGAAAAAAAAGGGAAATCAAAGCACTGATACATGGAGAGAGGGGTTGAAAAAAGAAAAAAAAACATTTTGTATTTCATATTATTCCACGGCTCGTGTTTGTATTGGACGCGTATCAATCCCTCTGGCCCGTTCATGCATTTTAATTCTGTTGCATTAAGTAGGCGTTCCACTTATTTTATTTGTAATCCCCTATATCTGGAGCCTGAAATATTGGCCTGTCAAGGAAAGTGACAAGAGAGAAGGAGGGAGGGAAGGAGGAAAGAAAGAGATGAGAGAGGAAAAAAAAACCACAAGGGCACAATGTGAATTTCCAAGAACATCCGAGAATTGCGCTGCAGCTCAGAAGAGCGAGGTAATTTTGTCTTCCACTGGCTGTGATAGCCCCTGCAGGCTTGCATGTGTGTGTCTACGTGCATATGTGTGTGTGTGTGTGTGTGTGTAGGCCTCCTGTCAGGAGTCTAATACTCCATTGGTCAGATTGGGCCAGACTAGAATCACCCATCACATCACCTGACCGTACCAAAGCCTGCATCCCGCCTCCCGTATTTATTATAACCATTTCTAATTTCAACTTTCAAATTTTGCCTCCGTCTTCCAGTCAATTTGCAACTAAATTACATCCCTGAGAAAGGAGATGAGGCGATTGTCGGACAAGAGGCTGCACACACATTTACAATGCAGCGGGGGAAAGGGCCCGCACATCACCATTGATTACTGTCACGCCAAATGTAAATGTACGTCTGTGCAGCTCGTTTTGTTGTTGCTACGGGTGTGCAACATGAAGACCTGTCCTTCTGCTGCGTATGTGTCTTTGACTTAATGCTTTTATCAACATTTATAAAATTCCAATGAAGAAAAACAGATGCTGAACACTGAGAGTCCCAACAACTGTTTAGAGGCACATTGAAACTGCAGAAAATACTCTAAAGATAAAATGTCACACTGACGTTTACACAAATCCCTTTATGCATGCATTTAAAGGTGCAATAAGTAACTTTGTCACATTTTTAATTCTTTTCTTGAGCCATTAGGTGCTAAAATTACCCTTTGTGTGTGAACGAGTAGACTTTTGGGGAGAATACCGCCTGTGCAACTTGAGTCTCGCCTGAACCGGTGACCTGGACACTCGCAAAGTCACGCATCTCGTGAGACAGCTTTACAGTAATCCATGTTTCCACCCCAGAAATATCAAGCTAGAGATGGTTGGCGTTTATTGTATCGTGCTCATCGTGGCAGAGCCTCCGAAGAGACAACGACAACCTTTATCTGATGAAGCTAACGAGAAAAAAAGATTGTCTGACTGACGGAGGGATCAAACAAGAGTCAACATGGGGAAAGTGTTTGTCAGAGACAACTAAGGATTTAAATTGGATCCGGGTCTCGCGATCATGCTACTGCACTTGTGACCCCACTGGGGGCATCATGATAAATGACCCGCACTTGTATAGCGCCTCTCAGAGTAAGGACTCCAAAGCGCTTTACACTACAGTGTATCATTCATCCATTCACACACACATTCACACACTGATGGTGATGAGCTACGATGTAGCCACAGCTGCCCTGGGGTACACTGACAGAGGCGAGGCTGCCGAGCACAGGCGCCACCGGTCCCTCCGACCACCACCAGCAGGCAAGGTGGGTTAAGTGTCTTGCCCAAGGACACAACAGCAGAATTCTCTGTCCAGAGCCGGGATCGAACCTGCAACCTTCCGATTATTGGACAACCCGCTCAACCTGTTGAGCTACTGCTGCCCATCAGCGGCGTGGAGGGTAGCAGGACGGTTTTTCAAGGCGTGTCAATCCACATAGCAAGCAGCGCCACATCTCTGCTCTCCTCACAAACTCACCAAATCCCTCGAGACTTCGTCCGCCATTACGTCCATAAAGGAAAACACACCATTGCGCTTCTCGAAAAATACTGGCAGTCACAAAGCCGTGAGAACACACTTATAGATGTTATCAACATAAGGCATCACATCTCTGCAACAGACTTTTATTTTGAAAATTCCCTGACGTTTTACACTGATACCGTGAGTGATTTTCTGTCTAGCCCGACGTTAATTGTAGAACTTGACGCATCCCAGAAGAGGCTTGTAGCAAAAAGCGATCTAATTCAATATTTTGTGGCACAACAAGCCGCTGCCTGAAAAGATTTGTGCCCTGGCCTGTTTGGATCCACCCCAAAGACTATAATGGATTCTCTCTGAAGCAGCGTTTGCACCGCTGATGCCCCCCCATGGTGAGCCCGAGATTAGTGCAGCTTTAACTCATTCACTGCCAGCCGTTTCCTGATCGCTAACGGCCTTCGCTGCCAGCGTTTCTCACAGTTTTTACTGTTTTTTTAAGAGTCACAGAACGTTGCGCGCTAGGATGATGTCGATGCCAAAACAACCAAAACAAAGCGGAGACTCACCTCTTACATCAGGAAGAATCTGCGTGTTTCGAGCGTTATCCGTTCTTTCATAATCCGTTGTCGAATTGTGATCGGCAGAAGCTTTTCCAGTTCGCGCCTCACTTTTTTTACAGGAACGGCCCAAAACGATCTCCTAACACATGGATGGTCTGCTTCCTGATCATGTGACGTGTGACGTATGCAGATGAAGATCGGCTTCTGGGCTGAGATGTTTGTTCTCTCAGCGCGGGGGATCGTTCTGATGCTCAAACAGTAAAAAAATGAATGGTTGGATCTAAAATGACGACTTTAGTCGTCAATGGCAGTGAATGAGTTAATATGTGATCAGCTGGTTAGAAAAGCAGGAGCGCAGTGATTTAAAAAGGACACTAGGGGGCGTTAAAGCAAGCCAATTGTCTCTTTAACCATTTGACTGTTCTTTCTCCTCCATTATGGCATAAATAGTCAAAAGAAGAGCAGAGTCAGAAAACTCCTCTATTTTCCTTTGTCTCGAAGTCTGCAACCCATGTTTAATGACTGTCCTCCCCCCCCCCCCCCGCCTACTCTTCCCCGTCTCCCGCCTCCTTCCCTCCATCCACTCACCAAATAAAGTGGAAGAGTTAAAAAAAATGAAACTACCCCCTCCAGTCCTCACCATCTCCCTTGAAACACCACCAATGACAAATGTCTGCACAGAAAAGGGCCTTGCTTGATTAGATAAATCAAAAGGTGATTTATGACACTCAAACCCTTTTGCATTGCTGAGGGAGACAGGGGAACACACACCACCCATCTTTATTTGCAACTGTCATTGGCCTTTATGGAGCTGCACACTTGTGCTTATGCAAAGGGGGGGGGGGGGGGTCAAATCAAGGGAATCACAGAGCAATAGACCAGAAGGGGCAAAAACGAAGAAAAAATGGAGCGAGTACCAGGAAGGAGATATAAAGGGTGTTTGAGAAATTCATAGCTTAGCTAGTGTGTGTTTTCCTCTTTAATTGATCTCAGAACAGCGGAGGGAACTTGATTCAATCAAATTAAATTTTTACATGAGAAAGTATCTTATTGAATTCTCACATCTTTCCAACAACGCCTTTACATAAAATCAACGCCGTTATCATCAAGGAAGTGTCTTTTTGGAGACGTTTTAGTGTTTTACATTATTTCAACAAGCAGAAAAATGCTGTTTCTGTTCATTCTATTTCTGTTTTTTCACGTACAACAATCTCCCAAACACACAACAAACAGAGGCAGGAGGCTGGGCGTCGCTTGGATTTAGTATTCAATTTAGTTGTCCTGATCCCTGGCAGACTGGCCAGCGTTACGGAGCAGTAAATCTAGGAGGGGAGAGCTGGCCAAAGCGGGCCAGGGAGAGCCGACCAGCATGATTTACTGGCCTACTGCTCTGGGGTTACGCATTAGGCTGACCTCCGGTCACCTGATAACATTACAGCAACACACTCTGAACCTCGAACTCCCACCGAAGCACTCAGCAGGCCCAGATCTCTAGCCGGAGGGAAGTACACAAAGAAATAGACTTGGAAGGAGTAAAAACAGAGAGAGGCACAGTCAGATGGAGAGAGGGGGAATGGAAAAGAAAGGCAATTAAATAGCAGCTGTCTACTGTAGTTTGTGGTTTTTTTAATGACTAGCCTTCCTTTTCCATCTCCACCTAGCACTCTAATGAGAGATAAATATGAGCGTGGCCTTGTCACATTTGACAAATTGTCAGAGACATTCAACAAGCTGTCATTACAACGCAAACACACATGCACAAAGGGACTGCTGTAGGCTTGTAATTAAACATGCTAATAGCTTTAATGTATTGTAATCTCCTCTACGACTGAAAAGCCGCACATCGCCGCTCTCAAGTTTGTCACATTTGCAAGATGCATGCACAAACAAAGAGTATGGCAAACCGAATGTGACCGAGCGGATGTGGAATATTTAGCATCGGATTACGTTTGTGATCCCGGCAACACAAAATGGCACAACACATAATGTTAAACCTCCGACTGCAGGAATAAGGAGTCATTTTCCCCAAAATGTAAGCAGGTAGAGACGTCTGTCTGACAGGCTCGAGCCTTTGTTTGGTCGCTTATTTATAAGAAGTGGGCCCCTGAGCTACGGAGGCGGCATGTGTCGTCCACACACACACACACACACACACACACACACACA
>NC_091747.1:56569936-56572436 GCF_043380555.1 Nothobranchius furzeri
AATCACATTTACAAAAATCGGGCAAAAGGTGCGCTGAGGTCAGCTTTCATTTGCATACAATCACTTTGGTCGTTGTATGGTGAGCAAAAGGGGTCTCCGAACCCCCCCCCCCCCACCCCCCCCCCACCCCCCACCCCGCCCCCACCCCACTCACTCCACCCCACTGCCTAGGTAACACGATATGATTAACCCTTCATACATCACTCGGTGCAAACACACAAACACTGAGACCGGCGCCGTCGCTTTAAGCAGCAACACATTAAGTGGACGTTATACACGGCATGAAATTGTCATGCCAGATGTTGTTGAGGAAAACCGCTTTTGTGTTTGCATTGTTAGGGTTCACATTGTGGCAAGAGCACATTTTTTGCGCATGTGCTGCATGTATAGGTGTGTGTGTGTGTGTGTGTGTGTGTGTGTGTTTGGGGGTGAAAGAAAAATAGACTGCACTCTGCTCCTGATGTTTTATTAATACGTCGGTGACAACGGAGATGAAATATCTCCTGTCAGTTGTGAGAGCCCAGGCTGCAGAAATTGCAATTTTCCCTGCTGGTGCTGCAGCGTCCATCTTGTATTTTAATTCAGCTCACCTTCAATATACAGAGGAGGGAGGATAGTGTGTGTGTGTGTGTGTGTGTGTGCTAGTATTGGTGTGTGAAGGGTCTAGCTGGGTGTGTGCAGAAGGTCTTTTTTCCCCTAAACTTGACTTTTTTAGGAGCCAAGCAAATGGAATGAAATGAGGAGGATGATTTATTAATGTGTGTGGAACAAAGAGACAAAAGCTGCTTCTAAAGAGAAACAAAAACACAAACACACAATGTAAGAACGTAAAAGTATGAATTTGTATTTTTACTAATGATTGTTAGAGAACAGAAATGTGTTTTTTATGAATAACTATTGTATTCATGGGCTATCTTTCATTTGATATACATTGAAAAACAAATTCTTTGTCAATTTCATAAAAATCAAAACGTCATTTTTGAATCCTGATTTTAAAAATGTCCTCTTAATTTTTGCACATTTTCTTTGTTCTACCATCTAAATATAAAGTTACTTAAATATATGAAAACGAGAAGCAGAGAGAGTGGTCAAAACTGCAATTAGTCTGAGCTCATCCAACAAAAACATCTCTTCAACCGACCTCTAGGGGGCACTCTACCTGTAGCGAGAAAAGAGCAAAATTATGACAAAGAAAATAAAAAAGATGGAAAGGATGAAGGAGGGTGAAGAAAGAGAAAAAGATCATCTCAGCTCTTTTCTTCTTCTTCTTTTAGCCGGTTATATGTGTCGCACGCTCGTGTGTGTGTGTGTGTGTGTGTGTGTGTGTGTGTGTGTGTGTGTGTGTGTGTGTGTGTGTGTGTGTGTGTGTGTGTGTGTGTGTGTGAGCAGGGAATGCGTTGCCACACTGAGGACATTCCCAGACGAGCTCTCTCTATACATCAGCTCAGCGTCTGCCCTCTGACTGACCCTGACGGTTACAAACCACATTTGTGGGTGTGGGTGTGTGTGTGCGCGCATGCTCGCTCCTGTGTCCAGAAAACAGTGGCTGCGTGTGTTTGAGTGTCATGTGGAAGTGTGTGTGTGTGTGTGTGTGTGTGTGTGTGTGTGTGTGTGTGTGTGTGTGTGTGTGTTTCAGAGGAACAGAGGAAATCTTGAGTGTGGAGTAAATCGCTACCAGAGGACAAAACCAAACTTTCGCAGCGACCTTCCCTTCTGTGGTGAATGTAGACACACACACACACACACACACACACACACACACACACACACACACACACACACACAGGCTCAAAGAGAGAGGGAGAGGTCCAGGCTGTGGAGGGTGTGTGATTTTGGCAGCCTGGTGGGACTGTCTTTGATGTGGGTCAGTCGGAACATTAAAGCCGGCCGGTGGGCTCTAGCTAACCACAGACCCTGGGCTCGATTACCTTGCAGCCTATATTTAACCGTTGAAGAGGAAGAATAATTAACTGACTCTTGATCATAGCAACAGGAAAATCGTGTTGGTTTGGGACTCAATGAGAAATCGGACATTAGTGGCCCAAGAAAGAGAGAAGAAAACACAAAAAAACACAAAATTATGACTCGGTAAACTGATACGTCAAGTGTTGACAAAGAAAAACAATCAAAAACAACTAAAACCACACAGCATCAATAAAAATCTCCAATAAGCGAGATTGAAAGATGTAAAAAGAGATGTTTAAAAAGTGAAAAACGGAGCGATAGACATGTGGGAGAGGGAGGCAATGAAGAGTGTATTGGAAGTGTCAGCACTCGGTGTGTGTTTGTGTGTGTTGGTGTCCGTGTGTGCCCTCTAGCTATATAATGACCTGCTCTGAGACCACTCACTCCCCCTCCCGTCTTCCCCTAAGGGCCCATAACCGCCAGGCCGGGTCATTATGTGCCCGGTGGAGGACTCAGTCATACAGCGCACCGCTGCAGAGCCGTGCCGCGGCAGGAAGCTGGACGCAGAGGCTCCAAAATGGCTGAATTCATTAGC